>NC_139623.1:89724128-89761628 GCF_964638095.1 Poromitra crassiceps | reverse complement strand
CAGTTTGCATTAGGGCTGCAACTAATAATTATTTTCATTATCGATTAATCTGTCGATAATTTTCTCGACTTACCGATTAGTTCTTTGGTCTATAAAATGTCACAAAATTGTGAAAAATGTTGATAACTTTTGCTCCAAAGCCTAAGATGACATCCTCAAATGTCTTGTCCTGACCAACAGTCCACAACCCAAAGACAATCAGTTTACTGTCATAGAAGACTAAAGAAACCAGAAAATATCTTCCACTCATCCTCTGCTTCATTCAGCCTGTTCAGTCCTCTTGATTCAAGTCAGTGATGTTGTTTTACGATCCGTCCCTGAGCAGAGGAGAGTGGAGGATATCACTGATGCTGCCTGAGCAGAGGAGAGTGGAGGATATTAGTGATGCTGCCTGAGCAGAGGAGAGTGGAGGATATCACTGATGCTGCCTGAGCAGAGGAGAGTGGAGGATATTAGTGATGCTGCCTGAGCAGAGGAGAGTGGAGGATATCACTGATGCTGCCTGAGCAGAGGAGAGTGGAGGATATCACTGATGCTGCCTGAGCGGAGGAGAGTGGAGGATATCACTGATGCTGCCTGAGCAGAGGAGAGTGGAGGATATCACTGATGCTGCCTGAGCAGAGGAGAGTGGAGGATATCACTGATGCTGCCTGAGCAGAGGAGAGTGGAGGATATCACTGATGCTGCCTGAGCAGAGGAGAGTGGAGGATATTAGTGATGCTGCCTGAGCGGAGGAGAGTGGAGGATATCACTGATGCTGCCTGAGCAGAGGAGAGTGGAGGATATCAGTGATACTGCCTGAGCAGAGGAGAGTGGAGGATATCACTGATACTGCCTGAGCAGAGGAGAGTGGAGGATATCACTGATGCTGCCTGAGCAGAGGAGAGTGGAGGATATTAGTGATGCTGCCTGAGCAGAGGAGAGTGGAGGATATTAGTGATGCTGCCTGAGCAGAGGAGAGTGGAGGATATCACTGATGCTGCCTGAGCAGAGGAGAGTGGAGGATATTAGTGATGCTGCCTGAGCAGAGGAGAGTGGAGGATATTAGTGATGCTGCCTGAGCAGAGGAGAGTGGAGGATATCACTGATGCTGCCTGAGCAGAGGAGAGTGGAGGATATCACTGATGCTGCCTGAGCAGAGGAGAGTGGAGGATATCACTGATGCTGCCACAGACTCCCATGATAACGGAAGGAAGTCTGAAATTACAATCTAGCTAATGGAAGGGAGAGAGAAAAAGATGGTGAATGCACTGGTATGTGTGTGTGTGTGTGTGTGTGTGTGTGTGTGTGTGTGTGTGTGTGTGTGTGTGTGCGCGTGTGTGCGTGCGTGCATCTGTGCGTGTGTGTGTGTGTGTGTGTGTGTGTGTAAGTGGGAGAGAGTGAGAGAGGGTTCCCTGAAGTGATGCATCAAAAGCACTGGTCGATATGCAGCTGTCTAGCACTCTGCAGGAAGTTGGGGAATGCGCTGGAGTCGGCATGGCTCTATCCCATCCCAGCCCTCTCTCTCACACACACACACACACACACACACACACACACACACACACACACACACACACACCAATAAGAGCAGTGAGGGTCTATTTCAGGGCAGGAGAATGGCAGGTTGGCAGGTGCCAGAGGCTCTGTGGGGCCTGTGAGGAGGTCAGTGAGCCTCACCACACTTCTCCACAGCAAAGCCGATTGGGGCTTGTCAGCACCAGCTCAAAATGTTCACAAAATGCAATCAAGGTTATTATGGTTAACAAACACTAAAGAAATAATGGAAACTGTATGTGTGTGTGTGTGGGAAGGGGGGGGGCATTCGATAATTGAAATAAAAATAAAAATTAGGCTTTACAAAAAAACTATTTAACTGAAACTGTATTGTGTTTCTGTGTATTGTGTTCCTGACTGACACAACACATCCTTTATAGTTGTCTTTTGTGGATGGTTGTTCATCTGTCCTAAATGAATAAACTTTTCAAAGTGGTATGGTGTTTTATTAAGTTGAAACTAAAAATAAAAAGTGAAAAACTATAGGATAACTATAGGATAACCTTGCATGGAATCAGTTCTTATTTGAAACTAGTTTATTGGGAACTCCCAAAACCTCACAATTGATCAAACTCTATTGGCAAAAGAGACTAAACAAATCAGTGTTGTTGTTTCAGTGGGAAATACAAAGATATGAGAATGAGGAATGCTTGGCTGCCCCTGTTTGGCCCTGCAGTGGAAATCAGACTGGTGAAGCGAGGGCTTCCATACAGACCAGACAGGATCAGTTTTACCATCTGTTATAATGTTTGTAGTAAACACAAACAGGGCAGTGATGCTTCATCTATATTTAACTACATTGAAAGGCCTTATTGGCCAAAATGCAACATGGACAGTGGCCAAGGACCAAACACAACTGCTAAATATGATCACGATGCAGAATATATGCAAATTGCATGTTAGGATGGAGAACATGTGGAGCTGGGACCTGACCTGGCAGATCAAATCAGGTCAAATCAACTATTGAATAGCAGGCCGAGAGCCAGATGCAAGCCAGTGGGTGCTGTGTGTGTCTGTCTATTTGTGTCTGTGTGTGTGTGTAGGTCATGGCGCTGGTGAGTGGGAAGCTTGTATATAATAATAATAATAAAGTAGTAAAGATGCAGTAAAGAGCCCTGGATATCACAGCTGTGTCTAGGAATTTGACCGGGTACAGTGTGAAGGCAACAGCCGTCTCCAGCCATGTGCCATGGAGAATGCCACTATGACAGGTTTTCATTCCAACCAAGCACAGCAGATCAGTAGCTGATTGTACTGATTCCTCCTCTCTCTGGTTGAAGGTGTGCTAATCAGTAAATAAAATAAAAATAATCAGTAATTAGCCACCATCCTCATTACCCTTCCATCCTTATCACAATCATGTCATCAACATCAGAAATAATGGAACGCCTAATGACAGTCATATTGCCAGTGTGATTGTTGTACTGTAGCTAGATTTTCAGTTGTTTTACTATGGCATAGTCCACGTCTGCAAGTGTTTTCCAAGTTATTGCTGATTAGAAATGTATCACCCATAGCTGTGTCCAATCTTGGAATTTTGTTGAGAAATGTTGGTGCAATGTTCCATAACCGTTTCAGTGAAATTGTGTTTTAAGCCGGCAGTGAAAGCACAACATCCAGTGCCGGTTATATAATGATTCCAGCATCTGGATCATCCAGACTTGAGCATGGAACCTCCTCTCCCACCCAGCTCAGTTCTGACACCGGAAAACAGGGCGAGAGGGCCAAGAGGGTGCTAGGCCGGGGCAAGGAAAGGATGACAATATTTATATCGGCACCCGGGTAGGATTTCTGGCACCAAAACATTATCGCACCTGCTATTTCAGTCAGCCCAGGGTGCCAGGTTTCAGACTGACGGGTTAGGCATCTGTCTCTCTTCGGGCCAGGGGTGCATGCATGCGTGTGTCTCTGTGTATGTTTGCATGCCTCTGTGTGTGTGTGTGTGTGTGTGTGTGTGTGTAGGTGTGTGTGTGTGTGTGTGTGTGTGTGTGTGTGTGTGTGTGTGTGTGTTACCTTCAGACACTGCAGTAAAATGTATGTTTGTGACTTTAGGCAAACACAAAGGTGAGAGAGTGAGAGATGGTACCGGTGAGTCAAGCTCGTCACAACACCTGAGCAGATATGGGACTACTATTAATTAATCGCCAACTATGGCGATTAATTAATAATTAATAATTAATAATGTTGTCGCCAACTATTTTGATAATCTATTAATCGGTGTGAGTAATTTTTTAAGAAAGAAAGTCAAAATCCTCTGATTCTGGTTTATTCTCTGGTTACTCATCTAAACTGAATATCTTTTATTTGGGTTGTGAACAAAACAAGAGATTTGAGGACATCAACTTGGGCTTTGGGAAACACTGAATGACATTTTTCACCAAACAACTAATCAACAACTAACTAGGCCTAATCGACAATGAAAATGGTTAGTTGCAGCCCTATTACACACGTTGTCATAAAACATACTATGGAGGAATAGTACACAAACACAAAACACACCCAGGCACACACGATCACACACACCCCATCACCGTGATGACCCTCTGCTGCTGTCATGTAGTGCCACAGTCATCACTCAGAGGATTCAAGATTCAAGATTCAAGATTTTTATTGTCACTCCATGGTACAAGTATCACGTGTGAAATTCTTGTGCTGTGGACTCCGTTTACAACATAGTACAAATATAACAGGGCATATGAGTGCAAAAACAACAAGAGACACAACCAGCAATAAGGCAGTATAGTGATAAGAAGTCAGAGACAGTGGCATAGGTGCACATGTCGTGTGCATACTTTAGACGTGCTTAAACATTTTAAATTCTGCGTATTTGACATACAGGTGCAAATAACATATTCCTTATTAAACATACAATTAAACTCGGCATTTTAAATTTGGCGTATTTGACATACAGGTGCAAATAGCATATTCCTTATTAAACATACAATTAAACGTTAGACATATGTAATGGTAGCAGCTACAGTACGGTACAGTGCGGCTACTACACTATTTGTGTATGTTAAGGAGTCTCGTGGCCTGCGGGAAGAAACTGTTCCTCAAGCGATTTGTGCGTGCTTTCGGAACCCTGTATCTTCTCCCTGAGGGTAGCAGGGAGAACAGGCTGTTGTGGGGATGGTTTGTGTCTTTGATGATCTTCAGGGACCTCCTGAGGCACCGCTGTTTATACAGTTCATGCAGATCTGGCAACTCACATTCTGTTACGTGCTGTGCCGCGCGTCTCACTCTCCGTAGCGCCCTGCGGTCCATGGTGGTACAGTTCCCGTACCAGGTGGTGAAGCCGCCAGTCAGCAGGCTTTCAATGGCGCCTCTGTAGAAGTCCCTGAGGATTTCTTTCCTTAGCCCAAATTTCTTCAGGCGCTTGAGTCCGTGTATTCGCTGTTGGGCCTTTTTGACGACAGTGGCGGTGTGGCCGGCCCAAGTCAGGTCCTGGTGGATATTGACTCCCAGGTACTTGAAGCTGTCCACCCTTTCCACCACTGTGCCGTTGATGGTGATTGGGGGGTGTGCGCCCCCCCCCCCTCCTGTAGTCTACAATGATCTCCTTGGTCTTGGAGACGTTCAGAGAGAGGTGGTTGTCCTGGCACCATTGTTCCAGGGCCCCCACCTCCTCTCTGTAGGCCGTCTCGTCGCTCCCCGAGATCAGCCCCACGACTGCTGTGTCGTCTGCAAACTTCACGATGGTGTTAGAGGTTTGAGTCGCCACGCAGTCGTGGGTGTAGAGGTCGTACCAGAAGGGGCTGGAGACGCACCCCTGGGGCGCTCCTATGCTGATGGTCAGTGGGGAGGAGGTGAGGTTGCCCACCCTCACCACCTGGCGGCGGTCTGTCAGGAAATCCAGGATCCAGTCGCACATTGCTGTGTTAAGTCCCAGGTCCTTGAGCTTGCATACCAGCCTGGAGGGTACTATGGTGTTGAATGCTGAGCTGTAGTCCACGAACAGCATTCTTACGTAGGTGTCCTTCCCCTCCAGGTGGGACAGGGCGGTGTGGAGCACGTGTGCTACTGCATCCGCTGTGCTCCTGTTGGGGCGGTATGCGAATTGTAGCGGGTCGTGGTCCGGGGGGAGTGTGGGGCGGATCTTTGATATGACCAGCTTTTCAAAGCACTTGCTGGCTATTGGTGTGAGGGCTATTGGGCGCCAGTAGTTGAGGCTGGTCACTTTCTGCTGCTTGGGAATGGGGATGATTGTCGCTGCTTTGAAGCAGGAGGGAACTCGTCGGAGGGAGAGAGACTGGTTGAAAATGTCTGTGTATACGCCTGCCAGTGCCAGCTGGTGGGCGCAGGCCTTGAGGACCCGCCGGGGGATGCCGTCCGGGCCGGCCGCCTTGCGAGGGTTGATACGCAGGAACGACTGGAAGACATCACAATGTCACCAAAGACACCCCTGAATGGTTTGGTTCTGGCGCTTCATCTTTGCGGGTCGAACAGAGAGGCAAGTGATGTGTGGGGTTATTCTTCTCGCCCCAGGAATCCACTTGATATTCTTGATACAGTTTTTGATTGATGTTCAGAACTTATGGGAGATTTGCTCTACAGGTTACGAATTGAAGTGGCCTGTCCTGGAGTATGGCAACTGCACAGTGGCATACAGTCAACTTATGTAGGCTACAAAAAATGGTGCATAGATTGTTTAAAAATCTAAACATGCGAAACAAGACTCATGTTAATTAGTCTTCTTTCTCCTCAAAAGGGGTTTGTCTAAAGCAGGGGTTTTCAAAGTGGGAGGTGGGCTTAGGGGGGCTCAAACAGTTTCAGGGGAGGCTCAGTGAGTGGAAGTGAAAAACTATTTCATTAGTTGTCAAAAGGAGCTCACATATGTAGAATAGCCTAAATGTGTGTGATTTGGTTAAAGAGATAGTTCAGAGATACAGTTTTGGGGACTTATACTATTTCCCCTTTTTATATTTGGTCTGATCTGCAGTATATCAAACAACAATATCAGGCTATCTTGGCTCAGTTGTTATGGGATCGAGCAGGTTGCATTTTCCCAAGCTTTGTCTGAGGGGAGTCCCAGTCTCAGACTTTGAAAACCCCTGGGGCCGGTTGCACAAAGCACCTTAAGTTAAGATTTTCCATAGGGTCCGAGTTAAGGTGTCCATAAAATAAAATTGGTTGCACAAAACACCCTTAAATCTTCTCCTTAAGGTTAAACATTTTAAGGAAAACATAAGCACAAGATTTAAGGGTGTTTTGTGCAGCTAATTCTATTTTATGGACACCTTAACTCGGACTCTAAGGTGCTTTGTACAACTGGCCCCTGGTCTAAGGCAAGGGTTAACTGCCCATATTGCCCTCCTGTAAGATTTCCCTATGGTACTCTAGCCTAGCGGTCATATGGTCTAGCCTCTAGCGGTTAGGATTCCTGCTTTTCACCCAGGCGGCCCGGTTTCGACTCCCACTATGGGATCAACTGTTTAAGGAATTTCCCCTTTGGGATTAATAAAGGTACCTACCACCTACCCTGAGTAAATTCCTGCCTTGGTGGCCTATAGGCTCACTTAAACAGACTAGCACTTCTGACATGATGACCCATACAAATGGGTCCAAGACCTTCTTCTAGATCCCAAACCATAATTTAAGAAACCCTGGTCCACTATCTGGTGTTAAACCTCGAAGGAATACTATAACCTCAATTTATAATATATCATACTGTAAGTGGAGGTTTCACAAGTAACCTCCCTCATAGTCACACTTCATAAATGAAGCAAAGTGTATGATAGCTGAAGTATATTTCTAAAAGATAACTATGTTAAAATGAAAGTCAAAGACAAAACTACAGTACATAGGCTACACTGTAGAAACAAAAACGGTGAATGAAAGTGCTTGTACTCTACCAGAGTTGTGAAGGTGAAGACAAGAGAAAAACAAGTCCTTGTTATATTTATTACACAAAAAGAACAGCAAAGGTATCACTTTCATCATATGATTCACCACGTTTACCCAACAGACTGTACTACTCAACTGAGTCATGTCTTTACCCAACAGACTGTACTACTCAACTGAGTCATATCTTTATCCAACAGCTGAACTACTCAACCGAGTCATGTCTTGATATGTGAATAGTCAGTTAGTAAAAGTAGAAAAGTTTTTTTTTTCCATTTTTCTTGTAGCCTACAGTAAGCATCATTATTATATAAAAGCAGGCTCTCATGAATGAGATTCCATATTGAGAGACATTTTGGAAAACAACAGCAATGGGTGAAGAACAAAAATAAAGGCAATAAAAACAATCAATTTAATTTTCAAATTAAAAATCTCTATATAAAGAAAACAGCCTTTGGTACAAAGTTAGAAAAAAATGAATCTATCTGGTGTTATCAAGTAAATATAAATATAATAGTTGTTTCTGTATTGTTGCAATTATGTAAAATGTAAAGCCAGCCATGAATGTAAAGCAAAATGATTTTAGTCACAGGCAAGGTACAGTCAAGGCATAAAGTAATACTCAGAAGGCAGAAAACCAACACTGCTTCATCCACCGTACTGAGAAAAGTGATGTTACGGAAAACTTTACTCCAAAATAACTGCCTTGAATCCAATGATTCTGTATTTTTGTAATGAGCAGACAAAACATGTTGCCCACAAAACAGATCATAGCCTACTGGACGTGCTGGAGAGGACAGATTCATTTGGATGATGTAGATTACAAATTGTAGACCATTTTTTAGCAGGAGCTAGCATCACTTTATATGGTACATAAAAGAACATAGGGATTATTGAAGGGTCCACTTTAGGCAGATCTGCAAGGCTACACTAGTCAAAGCTAGGATCCAGACCTGAGCATATAGGAGATCAATTCAGATGGACATGAACTTAGGGTGCACTTCATGTAATTTTCAGGATTTCACAGTCCTTTGAGGGCTACACATGTTGGCCTATCATGTTAACAAAGCACGCCTCCAAATATTTGAAACCGTTTCAGCTCTCTGTTTTCTTGCCCAGGTCGCTAGGCGCCACTTACATTCTAAAAAGGAGTTGGTGAACTCACAGCTAAAGCACTTCTGAATCGGTAGGAGTGAAGAAGCCGTCTGGATTTTGGTATGTATAAAGATAATGAAGAGTGGGAGGAGAGTCGAGGTTCGGGGGGTGAGAGGTCATGAGTGAAGGCATCTCGTTGGTTCGGACACTGGGTCTTGGCGGCGTTCAAATGATGACTGTCTCCATGTGAAAAGCGTGCGAGTAAGCAAAGGAGGAAATGTGTTTCTGGAGGGCGGCGGGTGGTGGCACGACGGGGGTGGTGGAGGGAGAAGAGGAGGATGAGGAGGAGGAAGATGGGGAGCGGCTGGCCCAGCGGGCGGGGAGGCGTCGGTTGGCGGGGCGGGCGGGCCTCGAGAAGCTCTTCTGGGGAGAAACAAATGAATTAACATTTAGGAGTATCACACCTTTCTATCAACAATCAAATTCACCAGCTCAGATACGTTACATTTTCTCACTTGTCCGATCTGTAGTCTTCTCGTCCCTAGGGAGAACAACAAGCATATTTCAAACAGGAACTTGTGAATGCATGAACCTATCCTGTGAGAAACAGAAGGAACAAATCCAATAGTCTCCAGTGAAAACTACAGAAGTAAATCCCATCCCTTTCAGTCTGATTCAGTCTCTAGTTACAGTGGCTTTGTGAGGCCAAATCAAATTGGCCTGATTATCGCTCCCACCGTTTCTGAAAACATCTGCATGACTTTAAAGCGGTTTAATCTGTAGCTTTGTGATTCTGGCGGCCTGCTGAGGGTATTCAGTCAGCTGGCTGTTTCCTGAGATATTTCTGTAATTACAACACAAAGGCCAGAAAACCTCTTCCACAAGAGGCCCTCAAGATGAAAGACAAGTTGTTGGGGGGACGGGTGGTGAGGGGGGTAGACGTCCTGCCAAGTTCACTTTGTGTGCCACACTACCAATTCCTTTTGTTAGGAGCCTTTCAGCAATGAAATGACCCAGATGCCCAGATTCTAATAGCAGCTTTGGCCTGCTTCTGTCTCTGAGCACATACCAGAAATAAACATTCCCCCTGGATCTGTCCTCAGCCAAGGGCAATCACTGAGCATTTCAGAATGGAATGAAACAGAACGATATGTGTGAGGGCCTCCAGTAGGTCTGCTAGTGTAATTGGCCTTGCAAATGTACTTTGACAGATTATTCCAGTCAAAGTAAACTGGAGGCCTACATATGTTAACCGAAGAGAATGCTTGATAGCTTCTAAATGTAAATATTTGTACACCTGCTTGTGGGCGGCAGGGCATATGCGTAGCTGTGGGAGTGTGCGTAAAGTCTGTGTATACGGGACTCTACCCACCTGCACTGTGAGCCGCATTTCTTTCACACCTATGGCACTGTGGCTGCTGAGTTGTGCATGTGTGGTGTGTGTCTGTGTGGTGTGTGAAAAGTGTGTATGTCTAGGAAGAGGAGGCAAGGGTAGAGGGTCCATGTCCAGCATGCCCAACAGTTCAATGACATTCTCCTCCTGCCTGGGACTGAGGTTGGGACTTGAAACCATCTGCTGCTGTTGCTGGCTCTGGTTTTGTTGAGCTGCACTCTCATAACTCTTCAGAATCCTTTCCACCGCCCCGTAGTTGGACCGGGATCCCTCGGGCCGTGGGTAGGCAGCCAGGGTGAGGGGCTTCCAGGGGTGGTCAGTCATCACACGAGGCCCGGGTCTAGGGGTGTCAGACTGGGAAGAGGTAACAGACGTATGCCTTGGCTGTGCGGTCTGTCTTAGTCTGGCCTCAGGAGAAGGCTGCTGGGTTGAGGCACCGACCTTGGCTGGGTGAGGCCTCACTCCCTGGGGAATCTCCTTCTTAGTGTTGGACTCAGCCACATTCTGGGCTGCCTGGGTATTTGCAGGCAAGACAGGCTCAGAGAACAGAGTCTCTGTAGCTGCTGTGTGTTGTGTTTTCCTGGGAGGGCTGTTTGGCGTTTGAGCTTTGTGCTTGACCTCAGAATGGTGTGTGGCAGTGAGAGAGGTTACAGTGGTTGCCTCCCTGAACCTAACCTCTGACTGTTGGGGTGAAAGGTCACGAGGGACTTTCTGCTTCAGTCTGACACCCTGGCCTTGGGGCTCACATCCAGTCCCCCTTAATCGGACCTCAGGGTTCTGAAATGTGAGGTCGGAGGGGGACGGAGACAGTGTGACTTGAGGATGCACATTAATGATGCCAGAGGTGACCTCGGCACACTGTGGCCGAAGGTCAAAGTTCGTCTCTCTGGGTGGTGGGACCTCAACTGAGGAGGAAGAGGAGGCATCTGTTGGAGTAAAACTGTCCTCAACCCCATGCCCCATCTCAGCCTGAAACAGAGTTCGGTTGAACTCGGCTGTTTTCTGCTCCAGCATTATGTTCCTTCTGGAGCCCTGGAGGTTGGAGCAGGCAGGTGGTATTCCCAGAGAGGGCAAGAGCAAATCTACAGGTAATTCTTTGACCATGGGAGGCATTTGATGTCCCTCAGGGCGTTTCAGGTTGACAAAGGCAGGCCTGCAGTTTGGGCGTGTGTCTTTCACAGCAGTCAGTATGTTGACTTCAGAGAAGCTTTTCTGTTCAGGCATGTATGTAGACAACTTGCTGTTACTGAACTTGCTTGCATCATAGGACCAGCGGTTGTGGCAGCAGCCGACATTACAGTTAGAGTTAGAAGGTACGGAGCACGATGCTACCACACCGTGTGCCAGAACTTTACCCTCATTCTCTTGTAGCATTGCCTCAAACTTCCTCACAATGGATGGGCTGCTACACTTCCTGTCCACTAGAACACAGGGGCTGTGGCATCTCCTGCCTGTGATCATGGAGGATTCTGGGATGTGGAGTTCTGGCTCTGGGGGGGTGGGGCTGCCCAGACTCCAGGAAGAGGTGCGAGGAGGGACAGGTGGGGCTTCTGTATCCATCTCAGGAGGTATTGAGGGGGTTGTCTGATTGTCTCTATGACTGTCTGGTCCAGTGCTATTGGTTCTCCAGGATTCTGCCAGCACACTGTTGGCCCGTGAGGTGTTATCTGGTGTCATGGTGATCCAGTATTCCTTTTCCAAGGCCCGGAGGTCGTCGTAGATCTGGTTGAAGTCGCAGGGTGCTTCTTCTAGCTCCAGTCTGGTATTAACATGACCCAGCAGCATCTCCCTCTCCTCAGGGAGGTACAGGGATGCAGATCGATTCCTGAAGGAAATTAAACAAAATAGAAAAGTGCAATTATTCCAATTAGATTATTTTGCATGTTTAGAATTCATCTGTATTTTATCTCATGTACAGTATAGCTCATATTTCATATATTTTGTATCTCCTTTGTACATGTAAAAAGATCACTACATTATCTAATTTCACCAATAAGACAGTCACTGTTTGCACTAAAATAAACATTGTGATTGGATTAGAACTATGAAATGTACTGCTGCACATGTCGTGATAAAGATTAAGACCACCAAAACGTGACAAGTCTGATTAACTCATTGAGTGCCAAGGACGAGTATAGTCGTCAATTCGAATAGTGACGTAGAGTGCCAAAGACGACTAAAGTCGTCAATTGCGTTTTTTGACGGTGGGACGTGGATCAAAGCCTCGTGCATCTCCTGTAAAAATATTGTAGCTATTGAAGGTGTATAACCTATTTTACGGACCCATTAGGTGGCGACAGTGCTCTCCAGATTAGAGAAAGTTGAGGAAAAAAAGCAGAAAAAGCCCCGTGATGAAAGAGAAACCGATGTATGAGCCAGAGCGGCACAGATTGCTCTGGCTGCCTGGAGCCAACGTTAGCTGCGAACAGCAGTCAATCCGCTCCCACAAATGAGCCCTTCTGTCTCTGCTGCATACTGTAGTTTCTCCACACGATTAGGCGCCAGAAAATAAAACCAAAGCCAAACCATTCTCATGAGAATGGTTTGGCTTTTCAGTGTCGCGCTGGGAGCCGGCGCACAAGGCTGAGCGCTCCGAAAATAGACTGGGTGCAGCGCACTTTGAAACGCGCAGCAGAAAGCCTATAATCGGACGCAGCTTCATCCCAGCTCACAACCGAAACCCCAGAAACGCAGACGAACGCGAGCCCGATCCAGACTCCCCCGACGAGCGGCCGCCATCCGAACGTGGATCCGTAGGCAGCAGAGCCTGCCATAGCAGGCAGCAGGGACTCGCCTGACACACGCAGCAGCCAGCACAGCGAGCAGAGCCACCAGATACACTCCCACGGAGGAGGAGTTTGGAGTTGAGGGGGGTGTGGGTGCTGTTTATTGAAGGAAATTACTGTTCAGATGTTTCAGGTCAGAAAATATTAGCTTCAGAGTCAGTGAATGTGCTTGAAATGCTTCATTTCACAAAAGGCTTAATATCTCAGCTTCTAATTTGAAACGCCTCTTTTTGCTCAAAACAACCTATCTTCTCTGGCTCATAACTAAAGAACGGAAAATGGTATCAATAAACTTTTTTTTGCTGATGATACAATAGAGTCTCCTCGTTCTTTGTGCGTGTTCGGTGTTTACATAGTAATATCACACAATATTCTGTGGGCCTCGAGAAATCACTGAAAACGCTCTGAAACTCTGGCACTGGGAGCGTCCGTTCTCCAAAAGTGGCTGGCACTCAATGAGTTAAATTGTGTAATGATTGCCACTGACATGTTGGTGCCTGGAAGCTGACATAGCAATGGGAATTTACAGTATGTACCTCTTATCTCCAGTCTTCGTTCTGATCTCGTCCTGATAACTACAAAGCTCCTCGCTTACACGGGCTATCTCCTTCAGAGCCTGAGAGAGAGAAACAGACAGAGATGTAGGATACTGTGTATTACTGAGGGAAACAGAAACGTGACTTGAGAGGTTGTGTTCATGGCAGATAAAGAGGACTGTGTATTTAAAGCAAGGCATGATGGAATTAGATGTATGGCAGGGAATGATGGTGAAACAATAACATAGTGATAGCAAAGCAAAGGATTAAAGGGAAGAAATGGATAACGTGCATACTGCATACTGTATGCTGTGTTTTTAGCAAATAGAAAAATATTGCTGAACACACTCACAGCATTGAGAGCGGTGATGTTCTTCTTGTCGCTGCCATAACTCAGCTCTGTCCTGGGACTTTCTAGAGGACCAACATGGACATACTTCATGTTCCTCTGTAGCACAGCACATCCAGGAGCTCCATGTAAAATAGCCTTCAGATCTGCTGTATCCACAGCTTCCTTACTGTCAGTGAATGAGGCTCTCAGTTCATCTTCCAGGTTCTCCGGTTGTGCTCCATCATTCTGGGCAAATTGGCCACAGGGGCTGTTTCCTTGGAAAAAAGGGGAGTGGTGACTATCTCTGCCAGCACAACCACCATCACCGATGTTGCTGTGGCAGTAGAAAGCAGGAAATGGCAGGTGTTTGGGGGGTTCTGATTGGCTGCTACTGCTGAGGGGCTCAGAGCGCAATTGGTCACTGTGCAGACTGGAGCCGGTACTGGTTGAATGTATGCTCAGCCTAAGTGCAACGTCATCATCGTCCTGCATCCCAATGTCCACTCCGGTCTGTAGTGTGGTCCCCTCTCGCTTGGCCCTCACCTCACAGTACAGCTGGAGATAAGGAAAGGTCATGAAGATGTTGGTCAGCAATAGAGCAGTAGTAGAACACTCACTGAGTTGGGTTTAGTACTACTATTGATCTTATTTATACTCATTTATTTTTTCTATCTTATGTTGTATTAAAAATTATGATATCATTGTAATTACAATAACATACCGGTAAACATTGGCCCGTGATATCTAAAGTCATCCTTTGTCAAGATTACATTTTACAGGAGGACAATACAGAAAATCAACGTTACGGTTAAAGGAAGCAAGAACCAACTAAGAAAATCAAAGAAAATCAACAAATGCTATATTTTTTAGTCTAACTTCAAGTAACTTTATTATCCTATTAATTTAAAGCCAAGGACAGCTTTAGACCAGACTAATGTGTTGACAGAGGCTAAACAGCCTAAACAATGGCAACTCTTTCAGCAACAACTTTTCTTTCAATGGACACATTGAGACACATTGAGAGAGATGAAAAGAAGTGGGTCATAAATGAAAAGGTGAGATAGGGTAAAGGCTGGAAATGGCATGACATGGCAATTACATTACAAACAAACTCATACTTATTTTGGATCCACTGCTTGTGTCAAATGACAGAATGACTCTGGATAATGTGAAGCCAGCCTATATGGATCTGATGAACATATTTAAACCACAAAAGATATCAAAACAAACTTTGACCTCTAGCCTCCTACCACAGAATCCCCAAAATAAAAAATGACTTCAAGTTCACTGGGCTCCCTTCCCATCATGCAGTGTCTGGAGAGGACTACTGTTTTCCTCTGCCATTTTCTGGTCTCGGGGGCCAAATGAGAGCCACATGTTCTTTTCAAAGCAAATTGTTCCACCACCCTATCCAAGTTCTTTTGTATGACTTCCCTCATTAAAGCACTAATCTGCTTTTCTGAGAATGTCAGATTTTAATCCACTGGTAGACTTGGCCCTCGTCCCTTTCTCCATCTCTCTCCCTCTCTGAGTCCCTCTTTCTGAGTTACTGTGCTCCCATCCTCCTCTGCTCATAAATCTCTCTCCTCTAATCCAGAGGTTCTCAAATGTTTTTCAGCCAAGGACCCCTTACAAGATAGAAAATATACCGGGGACCCCGTCATTCTGATTTGTGATTTTGGGCTAAGCTTAATTGTTTCCACGGTAACGTGCTTGACTTTTAAATTTATATTTATTTTCCTTAAAACTTTTCGCGGACCCCCTGGCAAAGTGCCACGGATGCCTGCGGGTCCCCGGACCCCCATTTGAGAACCACTGCTGCTCCCCCTTTTCAGCCCTATGAGCTAACCTGATATAGCACAATTCTACTCGCCAAAAAAGCAAATCCATTTGAAAAACTCTTGTGTCACTTTCAGTCAGATTTGAACATGAATGGGTCTCTTTCAAAGACAGAAACTAGCGATGATGTTTAATTTATTCATTCAACAGTGAATGGGTGACATTATTCTTCTCCTTTATTACATAGCTGAAAGTAAAGAAAGACAGGGGGATGACGAGACAAACATCCTGGGCTGGAATTGAACCCAGGACGTTGCGGTTACATGGTACTAGAACAAAGTGCCCTTCGGGGGTTTCTAACTTTCCCCCTAACCTCTTCCTCCTGAAGGGCTGTGTGTGAAGTGTGTGTTGGACCATTTAGCCCAGTGGTTCTCAACTGGTGGGTCGCGACCCAAAAGTTGGTTGCGGGGCTGTTTTGAGTGGTAAGTGTGTGCAATGCATGATTCATTGTGGCCGACATTACTGTCTTTCAGAGGCTGTAGCGGCCTCATTTTTAAAGCAAGCCAAAGCCATTTCCAAAGGGGTTTTCAAGATTTCATTGATAACAGTAATCTACAGTTTGCTGACGTCACCTAGTACTATCAAATTTCTACCCCATTTCAACCAATCATATCACGACATGGCAGCTGTCAATCAAATCTTCATTTCAGGATAATTTTCTCTTCCAAAAGAAAGAGAAAATGGCACCTAGTGCCTGTCATCTGGCAGAATTCCTATCCCATAAACTAACTACTAACTTGGCCAATTGTATGAAACATGAACAAAAAACAAAAACGGTAATGTCTAAGAATGCAAAGAAATGTAACTGGCTCATTAAAATGCGCATTCTAGGAATATTATTTACATTTATAGCGATAATGGCGCCAGGGGTCGCACCTCGGAGATTCCAGGCTGACGGGCTGCACTCTCCGCTCGGCAACACGAAGGCAGCTGGCTGCCTGCGGCTCGCTGAGCTCCACTCAGCCACTAACCTCGTGTCAGCAGGTTCTTCCCGAGGGGAGCGCCACAACACGCTGAATCCCACTCGATTTGGAGGCGGAACACGCCAGGATTGGCCAAAGCCCAATCCAGTCCCCAGAATTGTCAAATAAAATCATCTACATGATACTATGACCCGCCTCTCAACCTGTCATCTCAGACAAATTATGTTTTCAGTCTGAAACGGACTCAGACGCACGCGACGAACGGGTTCAGTTCGACTTTAACCTCTCACCTCAATATATCTGAATGAGAATGGGTTCTATGGGTACCCACAAGTATCCCCTTTACAGAAATGCCCACTTTATGCTAATCCCATGCTGTTTTTGACACACACACACACACACACACACACACACACACACACACACACACACACATACACACACACACACACACACACACACACACACACACACACACACACACACACACACACACACACAACCAATCAAAAATGCAATTTTTTGCATGCAGTATTAATGTGTTACTTTCACCTAGTCCAGCGGTTTTCAAAGTGTGAGGCGCACCTACCCTGGGGGGCGCGAGCCAACTTCAGGGGAGGCGCGCGTGACATGACATGGAAAAATCAGAGAGAAGAAAATGCACAGCCAACTTAAGTTGGCCGTGCTGCCTGCACAATAGCTGCGCACAAATCACCCGGAGGCGGAGCGCCCACAGTCTGGCTGCCTCTGTTGAGGTGAGCTCAGGCTGAGCTCATGCTGGCCGACGAGAAACCAGGGAGAAGGAAATCGCGATTTTTAAAAATGCATGTTTCACAAATCCGATCGCGGCAGTTCTTTGTATGTGCATCAAACACGTACAGTATATGCTCATGTTTTTGTATCTGTTGGAGAGCTATTTCTGACACATTTTACAAGATTGATGGGGCTGGGGAACTGTCTGTCCACACTGGCCGGCCTGGCTGCAGACACAGTCCATAGTCAATGGGTTGAACATGCAGAGAACGCAACATTTACAGTCGATACACTGCACACGGTGGGTATCCCGCTAGTTATAATAAAGATGTGTTAACGGAAAATGATTAAAAGTCCTTCAGAGTGGATAAAGATGTTTAAAATGTTTAAAAGAAGATATTTGAAAAAAGTAGGATAAATACGTTTTAAAATCTTAAAGAATATAGGATAAAGATGTTTACAACATTTTTGGAACTCGTTATGCCCGAGTGGAGCATACAACATAATAGTAATAGTGGCAAGCTAGAGGCGCAGCTGTCTATATGTTATCTGAGGGGAGGCTTGCACTTTGAAAACCCTTGGCCTAGTCTATTTGAATACTTCTGCATACTGGGGTCCCTAGGCAGTCTTGGAATTGCATAAATTTGATATGACTGGGAAGCCGAGACTTTTTTGGACTCAATGAGCTGAACTACAGTATATTCATGTGTGATGTTAGTCCCCATAGTAACCATTTCATTGTCATGAGACATGGGGAAATTCACTTCTTGAAACCATGAAAAAGTGGGCAGTCACTATTGAGCTGTATGGCAGATCCCCCTCCTCTCTCCTTCCCCCTTCCTCCCCTCCTCTCCTTAGCAGCTGCACTGACCAGCCATATTGTTTTGACAGTGTTGATGGTGAACAGGATGTGTAGGAGGGAAGTGTTATGGTGCACACTGTAATCACCTCAGTGTATAGGAGGCCATATATCCCACGCTAATTGTGCAAACCTCCTGAGGATGACAGACCATAAAATGTGCGCATAAGAACCAAAACAAAAGAACTATTTTTGTGAAGTTGGAATTACCAGCTTCTATATGTGAAGTACAATTCTGAGACATCAAGGATTTAACATGTCAGCTGGTTAAACTGTTACTTAATTTATCTTTTTATGTACTGTATGTAATCACATTTTTCTTCCAGCTCAAAGTTGAGGGGGAAAAAGCCATTTAGAACCTTATAATTCCAAGCTCATGAAATATAAGATTTCATTAAAAAAATGCTATAGGCCTACATACATTTTTAAAAAGAAATATCTTAAGTTCATCATTCAATAAACTGCTAAAATATGAGGATCCAGTCTGAAAGAAGTGTTATCCACTAACCTCTGGTAACATTATGTGTGATCTATACCTCTGGTAACATTATGTGTGATCTATACCTCTGGTAATATTATGTGTGATCTATACCTCTGGTAACATTATGTGTGATCGATACCTCTGGCAACATTATGTGTGATCTATACCTCTGGTGACATTATGTATGATCTATACCTCTGGTAACATTATGTGTGATCTATACCTCTGGTAACATTATGTATGATCTATACCACTGGTAACATTATGTGTGATCTATACCTCTGGTAACATTATGTGTGATCTATACCTCTGGTAACATTATGTATGATCTATACCACTGGTAACATTATGTGTGATCTATACCTCTGGTAACATTATGTGTGATCTATACCACTGGTAACATTATGTGTGATCTATACCTCTGGTAACATTATGTATGATCTATACCTCTGGTAACATTATGTGTGATCTATACCTCTGGTAACATTATGTGTGATCTATACCTCTGGTAATATTATGTATGATCTATACCTCTGGTAACATTATGTATGATCTATACCTCTGGTAACATTATGTGTGATCTATACCTCTGGTAACATTATGTGTGATCTATACCTCTGGTAACATTATGTGTGATCTATACCTCTGGTAACATTATGTGTGATCTATACCTCTGGTAACATTATGTGTGATCTATACCTCTGGTAATATTATGTATGATCTATACCTCTGGTAACATTATGTGTGATCTATACCTCTGGTAACATTATGTGTGATCTATACCTCTGGTAACATTATGTGTGATCTATACCTCTGGTAACATTATGTATGATCTATACCTCTGGTAACATTATGTATGATCTATACCTCTGGTAACATTATGTATGATCTATACCTCTGGCAACATTATGTGTGATCTCTATACCTCTGGCAACATTATGTGTGATCTATACCTCTGGTAACATTATGTGTGATCTATACCTCTGGTAACATTATGTGTGATCTATACCTCTGGTAACATTATGTGTGATCTATACCTCTGGTAACATTATGTGTGATCTATACCTCTGGTAACATTATGTGTGATCTATACCTCTGGTAACATTATGTATGATCTATACCTCTGGTAACATTATGTATGATCTATACCTCTGGTAACATTATGTATGATCTATACCTCTGGTAACATTATGTATGATCTATACCTCTGGTAACATTATGTATGATCTATACCTCTGGTGACATTATGTGTGATCTATACATCTGGTAACATTATGTGTGATCTATACCTCTGGTGACATTATGTATGATCTATACCTCTGGTAACATTATGTATGATCTATACCTCTGGTGACATTATGTATGATCTATACCTCTGGTAACATTATGTGTGATCTATACCTCTGGTGACATTATGTATGATCTATACCTCTGGTAACATTATGTATGATCTATACCTCTGGTGACATTATGTATGATCTATACCTCTGGTAACATTATGTATGATCTATACCTCTGGTAACATTATGTGTGATCTATACCTCTGGTAACATTATGTATGATCTATACCTCTGGTAACATTATGTGTGATCTATACCTCTGGTAACATTATGTGTGATCTATACCTCTGGTAACATTATGTATGATCTATACCTCTGGTAACATTATGTATGATCTATACCTCTGGTAACATTATGTATGATCTATACCTCTGGTGACATTATGTATGATCTATACCTCTGGTGACATTATGTATGATCTATACCTCTGGTAACATTATGTATGATCTATACCTCTGGTAACATTATGTATGATCTCTATACCTCTGGTAACATTATGTGTGATCTATACCTCTGGTAACATTATGTATGATCTCTATACCTCTGGTAACATTATGTGTGATCTATACCTCTGGTAACATTATGTATGATCTCTATACCTCTGGTAACATTATGTGTGATCTATACCTCTGGTGACATTATGTATGATCTATACCTCTGGTGACATTATGTATGATCTATACCTCTGGTAGCATTATGTATGATCTATACCTCTGGTGACATTATGTATGATCTATACCTCTGGTAACATTATGTATGATCTATACCTCTGGTAACATTATGTATGATCTATACCTCTGGTAACATTATGTATGATCTATACCTCTGGTAACATTATGTATGATCTATACCTCTGGTAACATTATGTATGATCTATACCTCTGGTAGCATTATGTATGATCTATACCTCTGGTAGCATTATGTATGATCTATACCTCTGGTAACATTATGTATGATCTATACCTCTGGTAACATTATGTGTGATCTATACCTCTGGTAACATTATGTATGATCTATACCTCTGGTGACATTATGTATGATCTATACCACTGGTAACATTATGTGTGATCTCTATACCTCTGGTAACATTATGTATGATCTATACCTCTGGTAACATTATGTATGACAAATACTGTTCAAATGGATTTGAGTCAAAACGTCTACAATACATGATATAATTTAAAAAATGCAAAGGAACCTCTGCTGACCATATATAATTTATCCTTATAAGCTTACAGTTATAATTAGGGTTAACCATAATCAGTCAGAACAGCTGCTATAAACAATATTCAGTGCACTGAGTGAATTCACTTAGTGAATGAAACGGCGATATTCTCATCATCCATCATCAGCCTGTCAATAGTGGTGAATTTTGATACTGTTATGATGGTTTGTGGTTTATATAAATGTTGATGTAAATGAATCAAAATATATATATACTGTACCATCTAAGAAAATGCAGACATGCGTGCGCACACACACAAACGCGCGCACGCACGCACGCACGCACACACACACACACACACACACACACACACACACACACACACACACACACACACACACACACACACACACACACACACACACACACACACACACACACACACACACACACACACACACACACACACACACACACAGGGCTGTATTACTGAACGGGCGTACCGGGCCCAGGCCCAGGGGCCCGAGAGCTCAGGGGGCCCATGAGCTAGAGTCTCTTCGCAGGCCGCCTGTGAAGAGACTCTAGCTCATGGGCCCCCTGAGCTCACTTCGCAGCTGAGACTCTAGCTTATGGGCCCCTGAGCTCACTTCGCAGGCGGCCTGCGAAGAGACTCTAGCTCAGGGGTGCCCAAATTCTTTCCCATGAAGGGCCAAAACTCAATGTGGGTGGAGGGCCGAGGGCCAAAAATAAACGTTGTGGAATTACATTAAAATGTATTGTGTTTTATAGAAAATTAACATTCTAAATCTAAAATAACATTTCAATATAATAATCTACTTTTTATCTGTTTGGGAATTGTAATAATTTGCAATTGGTTATATATATTAAAAAAAAAACATCTGCATTTGTGGGGAGCTTAAACATTTAATCAGTAAACACCCAGTTAAAAACAGTTGTATTTTCCACCTTTGTAATCAAGAGAGAAATTTGACTTAATTCACAACTTGAAAAATCCTCAAGGTACTTTGAAAATCAGCTTTATTGTCCATCTTTTGTAAACAATTTGCCATGACAATTTGCAGGGATGCAATCTCAGGAGTGAACACAGTATATCCGCAGCCACATTCAGACACTGTTTCACAAAGTCACCACATGAAAAAGCGTGTCCACCCTTTGCAATCAGTGCAGATATCTGATAACTTGCCCGAGTTGCATTCTGGATTTAAAAAAATCAGGGCAATTTTTTTTTTTTTTTTTTTTTTGCGCTGTGAGGGGGGGCCCGTGAGGGGGGCAGGCCCAGGGGCCCATGAAATCATAATCCGTCTATGCACACACACACACACACACACACACACACACACACACACACACACACACACACACACACACACACACACACACACACACACACACACACACACTTTTGTATTACTGTACTTGTGAGGACTTTGCCTTGACTGCACTCATTCCCAAACCCTAGCTTAACCCTCTAAACTACATGCCTCTCACCCTTTCCCTTACTCTCACTTAACCTTAAACGTTAACGCGAAACTTAAACGCAAGTCATCCTAACCATAAATCAGCACTTTGAGAAACTGAGCAATGTCCTCACTTTCAAAGATTTTTGTCATCTTTCTATTGTATCCTTATGAGCACATTTGGTACAAGAATATGCTCTCACACACACACACACACACACACACACACACACACACACACACACACACACACACACACACTCACCTCCTCTATCTTCCTCTGCATGTCTCTCAGCTGGCTCTCCCACTCCCTCCTCTCCGTGTCGAACCTCTCCAGCATCTCGGCTTTCTCCCTCGACCAGTCCCTCTCGTTGTGCTCCAGGCGGCAGCGCAGGTCCATGGCCGCCGAGCACGTGTCCGCCAGGAGCCTCCGCTGCTCCTCCCTCTCCTGGCGGAACGTTGAGGTCGAGGTCTCCCGGGAATATGCCACAGAGCCAGGACCCGCTCCTGACTGGACCCCTCCACTCATCAACCCCCCACCTTCTCTAGCCTCCAACTGGACAGAAGGAAAGAAAGAGGGGGAGGAGTGCAGAGAGGGTAGAGGAGGAGAGAAAACAGAGCGGGGTGGGGAAGAAGCGTGGGAGAGACAGCGGGGAGAAGAGATGGAGCCGGAAGAAGGAAGGGAGAGAAGAAAAACAGACAGAATAGGAATTAAGAGAATGAAGGAGCGGCAGGAAGAGAAGGTGGAGGAGTGGGGGAACCCACAGGGACGAGTGAGTGGGTTCAGAGGGGGGAAGAGGTTCACGGACAGTCACTTCTCTCTGGCACTGCTTTAACACAGGACAGGATACAGTGCAGGATATGACAGATCCAAGCACAGTAAAAAGATGTCTGCAGAGGATGCACGTGGCTGCAGTCACAGAGCAGCAGTGTTTGGAGAAAACCTGACTCGCACGGAATCTGAAATATACGTTTGTTTAGCTCAAGCCTCAAGTTTCTCGTTTCTGTTTGACATGACAGTAGCCTACTGAATGCTGTGGTTAGCCTCTCTTCATTTCTCGACCCTTTAGCCAAAAGAGAGGAGTTTGTGGCGGACTGGTGCCACCTGGGTTCAATTCCCGCCTGGGACCCTGTGAGCGCTGATGGTGTGTCCCCCCTCCGATGTCCCCAGTGCCCTCTGCCAAGGCGGGCTATCTCGTCAAAAGGACCTTTCTGTGTGGAGTTTACCCCCCCCCCAAAATACAAAATAAATTCAAACCCCCATTCACTGCCATTGTCCTCACGGGGGCATTAAACGATAACATAACTTAAAGGAACTACAGACTTTACAACTTGATAATATCTAAGTTGTATCTATCTATCTATCTTGACATTTTGGTTATCTTGTTTCTAGCTTTAGATGAGATGATCATGTTCAGGAATCCACCCTGAGCCGTCCAAAACCACAGGGATAACATATAGGAATTGTTGAACTGAGAGGCATTCCTCTTAAAGTATTTAAAGCTAAGGGTGGGTATGGAGAAACCAGTCCACGCTTTCTGTGGTCAATGTTGGTGTAGTAAAAAGAAGACAAATATGTACTGTAGGGTTTGGACCAGGAATGAGCCCAAGACAACGCCTGTGTGTGTGTGTGTGTGTGTGTGTGTGTGTGTGTGTGTGTGTGTGTGTGTGTGTGTGTGTGTGTGTGTGTGTGTGTTAGAAAGAGAGAGAATGCATATGTGCATGTCTGTGTGTGTATTTGTTTGTTAGAAAGAGAGAGAATGCATATGTGCATGCCTGTGTGTGTGTGTGTGTGTGTGTGTGTGTGTGTGTGTTTGTTAGAAAGAGAGATAATGCATATGTGCATGCCTGTGTGTGTGAGTGTGTGTGTGTGTGTGTGTGTGTGTGTGTGTGTGTGTGTGTGTGTGTGTGTGTTTGTTAGAAAGAGAGAGAATGCATATGTGCATGCATGCGTGTGTGTGTGTGTGTGTGTGTGTGTGTGTGTGTTTTCAGTATTCAGATACAGACATTGAGCGAGGGCTTCTCACAGGCCTGGGTTATGGTGCTATTTGTGCCTGTGGCCTGGGGTCATGAAATGATGGTGTAGGAAACAAGACAAGCCTTTCTGTCTGTCTGTGGCTCTTCTGAAAGTTATCCACAATTACACATGCATGATGACGGCTGCTGTCCACAGTCTATTTAAGCACCCAAAGGTACACAAACAGTGAAAGAGCAAAGAAGAAGTCAAGAGCTGCACTGGCAAGGCGTCTGCGCACTAAAGGGGAAATAGTGTACAAGAGGATTACTGTTAGGGCTGGGCAATACCTTACGTCTAAAAGTCAATGGGATTTTTGTAATGGGATTTTGGTTAAATGCATGAAATAAGGTATGTGGTTAACAAACGTTTATGAAACGACTGTGTTCAGCAAGATAATCTTAACAAATGATGACCACTTTTATGATTTTCAAAGCATAATACTTTTCTTTTTTTGAAATGTGATTTTGAGAAAATGCTTCAAATTCATAAAAGTGGTCTGAGTTATCATTCTAGCACGGAATGTCCAGTTTTAAGCTTGCTATCATCCAACCAGCGTGTTGGTCAGGGTTGCCAGGTCTGTGTGAAAACGATCCCAAAACGATCCCAACGGAATTCAACCAGCGGCAACAGTTCAAAAGTAGCCAAATTCAGAAGCAGTCAGCACATAAAACACTGCATCCATGCATCCATCCATCTTCAACCGCTTATCCGGGCTCGGGTCACGGAGGTAGCAGTTCCAGCAGGGGACCCCAAACTTCCCTTTCCCTGGCCCCATAATGACAATGGCCGGGTTTCCCAAAAGCTTCTTAATGCTAACAAGCTTCTTAGACCCTTCTTAAGGCTCCACGGGAGGGGTCTAAGAAGCTTCTTAGCGCTAAGAAGCTTTTGGGAAACCCGGCCATCATCAGTCACATCACACAATGATTGTAGGGCATCATGCCCGTCATGCCCCAGGCATGACATCAGCAGTGTGTATGACATCATCAGTTGGGGGTGTCTGTCTGCATGCTCACTTGATGGATTGTGTTTGTTTACTAATATGACATTTTAGTCATATTAGTAGCCGTCTCCTGCTACTCTTGGCCACCCTCTCTGTCACTGTACGGTAGAGGGTATATAAAGGTAACTGTGTCACCATGGTGTCCCACTATAAATAGCAGAAACACCGCCAAGACTTTGCAATGTCACATTCCTCTGGGAGGTGGGAGGAGGAGCGAAGTGGAGGAGGGGGGGGGGGGGGGGGGGGGGGCGCTGGCTGCTGCTGAGGCAAAGTGACATGTCTCTTGCCGCCAGCAGCTTTCATAAATCAGTGGCATGCAGAGAAATTCGCCTAGAAATATCCTGCCATGAGACCTCTGCCTGGGACCTTGGATGCTTGCTTGGTATTTGGGGGTAGCGGTGCCGAGAAGACTGTGGAGACACACATAGATACTTCCACAGGCCCACTGTGGAGACAGGGTGTGTGTTCGCAAAGACATAGAAGAATCAAATAAAATAAATCTTCAGAATAAGTATGACTGGGAGCCTTTATGCATGGATACTCTTACCGTATGTTCAGACTGGAGGTGAGGAAGCACGAGTGACACAGCAGAAAGCTGAAATTATGTGTGGCTCTGCTTCGGCATCAGCGTTTCCGCTAGCACTCACAGCTGCAGGACATGGTGTCCTTTAAGATTTAAAATAAAGGACAAATGGTATAAATTCAGGACACATTAAATCTGTGTTTATTGAGCTTAAAAAGCTACGCTGCGCTATGTGGTGTGGCGATGGTCCAGCTGGTCATCTCGTCCAGGCGGAAAACACTAGCGTCCCGATAATATAATAGATGCATCCACGTTAGCAAGCAGGCAGAAACACTAGCCTAGCAGGCGGAAAACACTAGCCTCTACAATAGCATCAGGCTACAGTTCTACAGACTACAAGCAGGCTAATAAGAGTACTAGAAAATAGTAGACTTGGCTTGCTTTGGGTAGCTACCCACTAAGTTAAGAGGAAAACACACGCGCTATAGACGGTTTTCACCTGTGTGTTGCGCAATAGCCACAACTCCTCGGCACGGCTGTAATCAGACACGAATTATAAACTGGAAACCGGAGTACGTTATAAACGTTATGAATATAGTCACGTTATAAACAACTAACCAACGCTGGGGGTCCGTATGGAAACAGTGTTACTCGAAATGGTTAAAAGTTAAATCAATTTCGTCATTCAGTGGTTCATTACTTTACTGCCATGTAAAGTAACTAACGTTAGCCGCTAGCAGCATTAGCCACAGTATCCGTCTATATCAGTGCCCCAGTGCACAGCAGCGAGTGCAACCATCCATGAGCGCAACACAAACCTCACTGCACTGTCAAAATCCCAACACTCAGTCCCGCCCAGCTGCCCACTTAGTCAATAGCATTTTAGAGAAACGTGATGTACCTCTCTAAACTGATCAATCAGAAGCAGGTAAAGACGAGCTATAACTATATTGTTACCAAACTATAAAGTGACAGGTCAATATTCTTGACTCGGGGTTTAACCCGGGGTTACAATAATTAATAGCATCAGGACTCCGGACATAATTTACAGGCACGGTGTCCTGCAGATTTTAATTTACAGGTTTTTGATTAATTTTAAAGGCCAATGTCCTGCAATTACGGGACAACGGAAACCCTGTTCGGCATTCTTAATCCTTTTGCACCAGGCTTGGCAGCCAACATGACCATGCCTTCTTTGTGCAATCTTGCTTTTAGAAGCTTTTGTGCAGATGTCATTGGTCACGACACGCGATCTGGTAATTGTCAGCCCATTCAATCGTCGTTATCAGCGTCTTATCACCCCATTCCTATCGGCCAGTAGGGCCCTACTGACCTGCTAGTAGGCGCAGAAGGTCGTTGTTTTATTTGCCTAAATATAAAGTTGTTTGATAACGGCCATTGAAACCTACTGAAACCTCCTAGCAGGTTTATCAGCGATAGGAATGGGGCTGATGACGAACCTACTGAATCTATGGGTGACAACAGTCAGATCGGGTGGTCATGAGGACCCAACGGACATTTTTTCCTGCTGTAAATAACGCTGGAAGCTGATTGGCTTTGGCTGAACTGCATCAGGGGAATTTCTCCCTCGTGTTGAAATGTATCGCCTTTTTACCTCAAAGTGTAGTTCTTCTTGCTGCCTCTGAATGAGCAATGATCTACAGCATACATGGGCAAACTACGGCCCGGGCGCCACCTGTGTGGCCCGCGATGGAATTGCAAAAAAAAAAAAAATTTTTTTTTACACAGTGCACCTGAAGCAACATGCAAGATACCCGCTGAATAAGTGTCCAAATGTTCATGTCATTCTGTCATAGCATTTCAGTCTGGAATATGGAATATCTTTCAATAATCTTTATGACTAAAAGGCTACATTGAATTAGAAATTTAAATAATTAACTCATTGGTTTTGGATTTATTTAGCTTCAAGACTGCATTTTTGTTCGTGTGATCCGCAACACAGGCTTTGATCATCCCGGGCCACTTACTGATACTTATGCTTAAATTAACCCACTCATATTCTGATTTATTTCAAGAAAAACATTTTGGCTAGTGGAAATTCTAATTGCCTGGTAACTTTAAAATCTAGCAGCCATATTGGCAGGTGGTCAAAAAAGTTAATTTCAAGCCCTGAGAGCAGGTGGTGACATAGGAGTGAGTGAGAAAAGGATGAAATATTGGTGGTTAAGACTGAATAATGACATCACAACTGTTAATTTAAAATTAGTTATTCCTCTAAACGTGGCTTCAAATGCACCAAATTTTTCACGCTGGTGCAGTTCGGCCCTCAGCAAAACCTGGTAGCGAGGACATTTTTTGTGGCCCTCTCTATCATCAAAGTTACCCATCCATGGGTTACGGCATGACAATATTTGTTCGGCCCCGGCAACAATCTGGGTTTCTCATGTGGCCCCCCATGAAAAATAATTGCCCACCCCTGATCTACAGTATGGTCACAATCATAGAGACAAGCTGGTCTCAGATCAGCAGCCATACGATGACATCATGTAACGTCTGCTCTCTTAAGTTATGACATGTAACGTCTGCTCTCTTAAATTATGACATGTAACGTCTGCTCTCTTAAGTTATGGCATGTAACGTCTGCTCTCTTAAGTTATGGCATGTAACGTCTGCTCTCTTAAATTATGACATGTAACGTCTGCTCTCTTAAGTTATGGCATGTAACGTCTGCTCTCTTAAGTTATGACATGTAACGTCTGCTCTCTTAAATTATGACATGCAACGTCTGCTCTCTTAAGTTATGACATGTAATGTCTGTTCTCTTAAGTTATGACATGTAATGTCTGCTCTCTTAAGTTATGGTCTTAAGTTATATTATGACATGTAACATCTGCTCTCTTAAGTTATGACATGTAACGTCTGCTCTCTTAAGATATGACATGTAACATCTGCTCTCTTAAGTTATGACATGTAACGTCTGCTCTCTTAAGATATGACATGTAACATCTGCTCTCTTAAGTTATGACATGTAACGTCTGCTCTCTTAAGATATGACATGTAACATCTGCTCTCTTAAGTTATGACATGTAACGTCTGCTCTCTTAAGTTATGACATGTAACGTCTGCTGTCTTAAGTTATGACATGTAACATCTGCTCTCATGTAACGTCTGCTCTCTTGTTATGACACGTAACGTCTGCTCTCTTAAGTTATGACACGTAACGTTTGCTCTCTTAAGTTATGACACGTAACGTCTGCTGTCTTAAGTTATGACATGCAACGTCTGCTCTCTTACGTTATGGCATGTAACGTCTGCTCTCTTAAGTTATGACACGTAACGTCTGCTCCCTTAAGTTATGACACATAACGTCTGCTCTCTTAAGTTATGACACGTAACGTCTGCTCCCTTAAGTTATGACACATAACGTCTGCTCTCTTAAGTTATGACACATAACGTTTGCTCTCTTAAGTTATGACATGCAACGTCTGCTCTCTTAAGTTATGACACGTAACGTCTGCTCTCTTAAGTTATGACATGTAACGTGTCTGCTCTCTTAAGTTATGACATGTAATGTCTGCTCTCTTAAGTTATGACACGTAACGTCTGCTCTCTTAAGTTATGACATGTAATGTCTGCTCTCTTAAGTTATGTCATGTAATGTCTGCTCTCTTAAGTTATGACACGTAACGTCTGCTCTCTTCAGTTATGACATGTAATGTCTGCTCTCTTAAGTTATGACACGTAACGTCTGCTCGCTTAAGTTATGCTCCGAGCAAAAACACATTATGGTCCTGTTGACTCCCCGCATGACAAGAATACTAACATTTATTAATACGTCTCAGTCCCTGAGTGAAATTGATGCATTTTGAACGTGATGATGAGCAACCCAAGATTAGCACTTGGTGAATCTGTACCCAGAAGTATAAACTGTGGCAGGATGTGGCAGAGTCAGAAAACAACTTTTACAATGCAGCTAACCACGCCCAACATAGCTCAACTCCAAGCCAACATTCCCCTCAGTCTGTTTGTGCAATCAATATAGAAAACTGTGTGCGTGCGCGCGTGCACGTGTCCGTGCCCGTTCCATAAAAGCTTTGTGCATAATGTGAGTGAGAAACAAATGCATTCCAGGCACTGCTAGTGTTTTGATCACACACATAAGTAGGCACATATACTTGTCTACACATAACTGCTAGTGTTTTGATCACACACATAAGTAGGCACATATATGTGTCTACACATAACTGCTAGTGTTTTGATCACACACATAAGTAGTCACATATATGTGTCTACACATAACTGCTAGTGTTTTGATCACACACATAAGTAGGCACATATATGTGTCTACACATAACTGCTAGTGTTTTGATCAGACACATAAGTAGGCACGTGTCTACACATAACTGCTAGTGTTTTGATCACACACATAAGTAGGCACATATGTGTCTACACATAACTGCTAGTGTTTTGATCAGACACATAAGTAGTCACATATATGTGTCTATACATAACTGCTAGTGTTTTGATCACACACATAAGTAGGCACATATATGTGTCTACACATAACTGCTAGTGTTTTGATCACACACATAAGTAGGCACATATACTGTATGTGTCTACACATAACTGCTAGTGTTTTGATCAGACACATAAGTAGGCACGTGTCTACACATAACTGCTAGTGTTTTGATCACACACATAAGTAGGCACATATATGTGTCTACACATAACTGCTAGTGTTTTGATCAGACACATAAGTAGTCACATATATGTGTCTATACATAACTGCTAGTGTTTTGATCACACACATAAGTAGGCACATATATGTGTCTACACATAACTGCTAGTGTTTTGATCACACACATAAGTAGGCACATACTGTATGTGTCTACACATAACTGCTAGTGTTTTGATCAGACACATAAGTAGGCACGTGTCTACACATAACTGCTAGTGTTTTGATCACACACATAAGTAGGCACATATATGTGTCTACACATAACTGCTAGTGTTTTGATCAGACACATAAGTAGTCACATATATGTGTCTATACATAACTGCTAGTGTTTTGATCAGACACATACATGTAAGTAGTCACATATATGTGTCTATACATAACTGCTAGTGTTTTGATCACACACATAAGTAGGCACATATGGGTCTACACATAACTGCTAGTGTTTTGATCACACACATAAGTAGGCACATATATGTGTCTACACATAACTGCTAGTGTTTTGATCAGACACATAAGTAGGCACATATACGTGTCTACACATAACTGCTAGTGTTTTGATCACACACATACGTAGTCACATATATGTGTCTACACATAACTGCTAGTGTATTGATCACACACAGCTTTGCAGAAAGGTCTCCATGCTGTCTTTGTTTAGATGAATGTCTTCATCACAAATGGCACAAACCCACAGCCATATAGCTGACCATAATAATTAGTGCTCCTATAAGTAGATTAAAAAGTAATTTGGAATACAAACATAATCTGCAAGGCAAGTTCACACTATTACAGTATGAGCACTGTCTTTCTCCCTCTCCCCTTCCCTATCTCTGCCCCAGACACACACACACACACACACACACACACACACACACACACACACACACACACACACACACACGGCTTGCGCAGGCGCACTGATCTCTTGTTTTACTGGACATTCGTACTGTAGGTTATGCACAAAGCTGAAGGAAAACTGTTTTCATAAGGTATGTGAACCGTTTCATGAGGATATATTTTCTCACACACACACACACACACACACACACACACACACACACACACGCACACGCACACACAGACACACACACACACCATTTCCCTGATCCTTGTGACAAAGCTCTAGGGAATGGCAGGCAACTGACGTTTCTGTGATGTGAATGACTCACACACACACTGGCATCATGGAGTGCGTTTACATGCACACCAAATAAACTGTTTATTAGCGGATTTCTGAGTTACCTGATTATTCAAGTGGTCATGTAAACAGCATAAACCGATAAGCTTTATCCGTTTATGGTCATAACCGGGTTATGAATAAACCGATAAACACACCTAGGTTTCTGGCCAATAATCGGTCTTCTCTCTGCATGTATACAGCATAACCAGCTTTCTTTCGGGTTTATACATCTGCGCATGTACACGTTGCGGGAGAGAAAGGCAGCTGGAGACGTGCGCTGCTCACTCACTGGCCCCTTTCTGCTTCTTCTCCCCGGCCATGGCGCACCACAGCCGGCTTGATGAGATGAAGGTGAGCAGCACCAGCACGGAGCTCCTGCAACAGGCGTTTCCCGACCTGCTGCCTCCCCGTTGCTGCACTGCTATGTTGTAATGTGGATACAGGAGATGACGAATATTTGTCTCGAATTGCGAATAGAACAATGCATTAATAAAACGCATTGGACTCAGTGTGCAAGCCGTGATCTGTGTGTGACGGGTTTTTTCAGATGACGGATTAAAAAGATTTATACGAACAAAACGTAGCCTACTCAGCTGTTCAAAACACAAGTTATCCGCCACTAAAGACCTTAATTATCTCAGTTTTCTGGCAGCTATTTAAATTCAGTTGGGTCAAGATCTGTATCGTTCATGTTATTTGACGTGCTTCAGTCGCCTGCCTGTCTCTGTGCGCTATGCTTGGTAAAGTTGGAAATACAGATTCACACTTCCAAAGCGACGCCTCCCGACAACGAGATACAAACTCATTTTCACCTAAACCATCCTCCGAGCCGGACAAGAAGTAATGAAAATGTGATTTTGCATTTTGCAACTTCTTTTGTTGTTTTATTGTGGAATTACCGCTGCCTTCTGGAGAGAAATCCGACTAATTGACTGAATCATGTAAACCCGGATTTTTCCTATTGTCGGATTATTAAAGTGCATGTAAACGCAGAAATCAGATTATTGCCATAAACGGATTATTCTCAGTTATCCGTTTATTGTCTGCATGTAAACGCACTCATGGTATAAACTGTGTGTGTGTGTGTGTGTGTGTGTGTGCGTGTGCGTGTGTGTGTGTGCGCGTGCGTGTTGACATTGTGGTATAAACTCCTGCCGCCCCTCTCCTCACTAGGCTTCAGAAACACAAAGCAGAACACAGACTGCCTCTGTCTTTATAAGGCCATCTGTGTGAGGGCACAGGAGGAAGAGGTGCATTGGACAGGAACATTGTATCTATATGTTGTATCTGTGTGAGGGCACAGGAGGAAGAGGGGCATTGGACAGGAACATTGTATCTATATGTTGTATCTGTGTGAGGGCACAGCAGCCAGGAGGCAGAGGGGCATTGGACAGGAACATTGTATCTATATGTTGTATCTGTGTGAGGGCACAGGAGGAAGAGGGGCATTGGACAGGAACATTGTATCTATATGTTGTATCTGTGTGAGGGCACAGCAGCCAGGAGGCAGAGGGGCATTGGACAGGAACATTGTATCTACTTGGGTTTGGAGTAGGGCTGTTCGATTTTGCAGAAAAATTAATTTGACGATTTTTTTCTCTCAAAACTCGATTTTCGATTTTTTTATACTATTATACTTCTCTAAACATTTGTTGCCTTGCAGAGCTCTTTTTTTCTCTTTTTTTCATAAGTGACAAATTACGCTTTTACTCTGAAGGCAGAACAACCCAACTTCCTGTTTTAGCCTAACTTGCTATGCCCAACTTCCTGGCTGTTGCTTGCTAACCTGCAGTCACTTGACACTGGTGGATTTGCGCTTGGACGTCATAAGCTCCTGCATTTTAGCACCTCGCACACTGCTCTCTTCAATGAGGAAGTGGAAATCCAGACTTTGTAGAAAAGTGTCGATTTTAAGGCTTTGGGTTGAAAGTAATGTATCATAATTTCTCAGGCACACAATTACTAACATAAGACCCTAAATAACATAGAACGTTTTTGTGGATTTTGGTTTCCAGGGACTTTAAATTGGACTTTTCCAGGTTTTTCATGACCGTACGAACCCTGAAATTAGTTTGGATGTAGGCTACTTGTACTGTTCAGTAACTTGCAAAATAATCTTAAAAACCAAGATGAAAAAGAATTGTGATAAGATCGTGGATCGTGATCCTGCCTGAAAAAATTGTGATATGATATTTTTGCCATATCGCCCTCGCCCACCCCTAGCTTAAATAACAAAAAGCTAAATGTGACAGTTGAAATGTAGACTTTGGAAATGCTGTGACTATGACTGGGAATCGAACCCGGCTCTCCGGTGTGAAAGGCAAGTATTTACACCCTCCCACGCACCCTCCCCACCCCACCCCACCCCACCCCACCCCTCTTCCAATAGAGGGTATGCACACCCACTGGAACACGCCCCCTCAATCAGGAATGAGTGTCAAAAATGAGTGTCAAGTTCCTCCCTGAGCAGCAGGTGTCAGTTATCTAGGCTGATTACTGCATTCAAGCTCAGTCTTGCTGTGACTCAGTGGGCGTGACCCTGCAGTGACTTCTGCCTCTGTGACATCACATGCATACCCTCTATAGCAGACGCTATGAGGTGCATAATGTTAACTCATTGAGTGCCATGGACGTCTTTCGACGTCCAATTAAATAGTGACGTAGAGTGCCACGGACGTCTTTCGACGTCCAATGCGTTTTTTGACGGTGGGACGTCGATCAAAGCCTTCCGCATTTCCTGTACAACTATTGTAGCTATTGGAGGTCTATAACCTATTTTACAGAACCCTTAGGTGGCGACAGTGCTCTCCAGGTTAACAGAAAGGCAGAGAAAAACAGAGAATAAGTCGTTGGGGAAACGGAAATCGCATCGCATCCGTATGCATCGATATGCATGAAGCGTTTTAACGTTAGATGTGCCCGCAGCAGCCAATCTGCTCCCACAATTGAGCTCCTCCATGTCCGCTGCGACAGCCCAGGCCATTCGCATGATCAGTCGTGGAGTTATTATTCTCAACTGGAAGCATAGGAGCCGGTGACAAGCACACGCGGAAGGCTGTAAAAAAGCTGGATGTCGCGCACCCTTCACAGTGCAGAGCAAATTCAGCAGAGAGCCACCTCCCATACAGGAGGAGTGTGCAGTTGAGGCGGGGCGGGGCGGGGGGGGGGGGGGGGGGGGCACGCAGAGCAGCACACAACACTGACCCAGACAGACCCAGGCAGCAGGACAGGGTTGGCAAATGCAAGCCAGAATATCCGATGCCCACCAGCAGCAAATCAAGAAAGCAAAGAAGCTGCAACCAGCAGCGCACGCAGGGGCCAGCGCTGCTGGTTGCAGCTAAAAATATTATTCTGCCAAACAAAATTCCCTGGCCTTCACTGTTTTATTGAAGGAAATTATTTTTGAGGTGTGACTACATCAGAAAATTAGCTTCAGAGTCAGTGATGTGTTTGAAATGTTTAATTTCACAAAAGGGCCATTATCTCAGCTTCTAGAAAAAAACTGCTCTTTTTTGTTAAATCAAGCTATCTTCTCCGGCTGATAACTAAAGAACGGAAAATGATATCAATGAACCTGTTTTTGCTGATGATAGAAAAGAGTCTCATCGTTCTTTTTGCGTGTTCATTGTTTACATAGTAATATCACACAATATTCTGTGGGCCTCGAGAAATCACTGAAAAAAGCTCTGAAACTCTGGCACTGGGAGCGTCCGTTCTCCAAAAGTGGCTGGCACTCAATGAGTTAATAAAGAAATGATCTCTGCACTACCGTGTGCATCATATCTAATATAATAAGCCAGATGAAGGTCGGTTGACCGAAACGTTGCATTTTGATTGAATAAAAAAGTCTTGCTTTAGTGAAGTCAGTGTGCGGGAGCTTCTTGCCTCTTCTAGTGCATAACGTTAATACAATTCACGTATCTAGAAATGTGATATGCAATGTATTTTGGCTCAGAAATGTTCATATTCTAGATTGGAAGTCCCCCTCTTCACCCTCTTTTCAATTGTGGTTGATGGACATGATCTCTGTTATACGGATGGAGAGACTCAGGTAGAACCAACTCGCTTAAAATGTTCTCAACTATCTGGGACCCGTTTTTGGCCTAATTTGACGAGGTTAAAAAGGACGAGTGACTCGCCAGCTGATTTTTCATGGCCCCCTTGCGTGAGACCCCATGCACAACATAGAAGCCTCTCTCTAGTTCATTCGAGACAAGGAAGTCATGTGCTACGCCCCAGCTGTATCCAGCTGTCAGCCGCTGATAGGATCATTCATTCACCAATCACAGCCATTCTCACAATAAGGCGGTCCGTTTAAATACGGCCTCCTCTCTCACTCGATCTGCTCCACCCATGCTGCCTCACACTGCTGCTGCTGCTGGCAATGCTTTGACTCCACCACCCCAGCCTCCACCTTTCTAGCTCAGTCTGCTTGGCTCAAAGGCTAATCATGTAATGTATTCTAGCTCAGAGTCTGCATGACTCAAAAAGTGAGCATGTTTCCATGTCTTGCTTAGGATCCCTCTGTTACTCACTATGGCTTTAAATTGATCTGGAATCCTGTATCCCCATGGGGATTTTCTGTGGCCCTACCTGCTCTGGGTAGCTGCTGGTTCATGTAGTGACTGAGAGCAGGTCTGAGAGCAGGTCACGTGGAGGCTGGGTTTACCCAGGCTAGCTGGTTCAGGAAGGAACATCTTCTGTAAAGAGCGGAGCCTTCAACTCCAAACATAACTGTATTTCCATTTATGCAATAAATGGTTAAATCTATGACAAGAGTGTTCTTGAATGAAATTCTATAAGCACACGCGTGTGGTAGCCTGTTTTTGTACATATATGTATGCCTTTTTTTTTTTACTTTTCTTTATTTTACTGTCTGAGCTTGTTTTGTTTTTTTAGTTTTTTAGTTTATTTGAACAACAATCCCCAACATTAGACATAGTACATCAAACATAATAAATAATTTAAAAGGAAAAACAGACAGACAAAACAAAAACGACAAAACAAAAAAGGCACAGCCACTTTTTGAATCTTACGTCATACAGTCGGTAGCTTTCAATCAGTCCAGAGTCCTTTCCTATGATAAAGTGTCCTACGCTACATTAGTAGCCAGGTATGTCCCCCATTTCAAGGTGAAGACCTCCAGTCTGTTATGCATCCTATAAGACAGATGTTCATAGGACTGTCTGAGCTTGTTGCTGTTTGTGTTCTATAGAAAAACTGAAACTAAAATATTGAAAAGAAAATGAAACATTCATATTCTACATTATGTGGATTGCAGAAATGTACAATGCAGATTGCAGACATTTTATTCTGGTGACCAGGCTGAAGGACATGATTATAAGTTAAAGTGTCTACTCTAATCACTCTTTCTCCTTCTAATCTGGTAAAAGCCTGTTGGTGTGCGCGACGCGTGTCACTTTCCCAAGCATGACATGTCATCAGGGCTCTGGCTCAACTGTTCAGCAACATCACTGCACCTTGCTCAGTTCCAGCACATCCTTATGGAATTTCTGACCCAGTCGATCACTTCAGTCAGAGAAAACCGTATTTTTCATCTAACGTGGGAGGAGGAACCAAATGAGCTCTGTGTGGATGGATGAATGATCAGTTATAGGTCTGTGATAGAAATCATATGGGGCTCCGAGGGCAGGTAAGGACCCGACAGTCCCAATATCAACCAGAAAACAACAGATATGACAGGCATGGAGACAGAGACAGTCCC
>NC_139623.1:89496628-89719128 GCF_964638095.1 Poromitra crassiceps | reverse complement strand
CCACTTACCGGTATTCACTTCTTACGCCTTGGTAACATGCGGTTAGCATATTATTATTATTGTTGTCTTGCCTTCAAACTCTCGTTTCCTCCAGGAAAACAAATAGCGCTGACAGAAGTGATTGGCAACGTACACAACCTGAATTGGAGTAGACTATCTACCGTCATACTCGCAAGTCGTGCGGCAACAAAAAGACTAGATGCGCTAAGCTAAATAATCAAATCAATGGTTCCATTTTCCACTGTCTGAAGTTATGTGAAGCAGCATGTGCCATCTAGCTAAAACAGCTCCTTACCTGTTCTGTGATCCGGAATGTTGCAATGAATCTTGACTGTCCTAAACCTCTTCCAAATCAGCCACAAAAGTCTAGAATCCGGTAAAAATAAAAACTTGACAGCCTATGTGCTTTCATCAACGATAAAAAGTCTCCCCCCCCTTCCCATCTCTCCCTCCCTCTCTCTCTCCACAGCTGGCCCTAATATATGACGTAAAACATCCCACCGGTGGGATGAAAGAAGTGGTCCGGTTCCGCCCCAGTCGTGGTGCCCACATCCAAGCAGTTGGATAAATAGATCCACATCCAGCATATTTTGGACTTTATTTTCAGACCCAGACCCAAGGGCGTCATTTCCCCACCACAATCCTGAGTGTTACATAGCCTGACTCATAAACGCATAGTGGAGGGGTGTGTGGAGGGGGGTTATGAATGGACAATTTGATACAGATTAGGCTTGATGACAACATAGGAGTAAAGTTACCTATAAGAACTTGCAAGTGACATGTCCATTCCGAATGAATGAATGAATGAATGAGTGTGTGTGTGTGTGTGTGTGTGTGTGTGTGTGTGTGTGTGTGTGTGTGTGTGTGTGTGTGCGTGCGTGTGCGTGCGTGCGTGCTTGTATGTAGGCTGTGCACACACTTGGCACCATGCATTGGCCTAATTCCAGAATGCAAATGCATCTGAACCAATGCTCTTCTTCTGTTTTTTGTTGTTGTTTACAGAGGTAGCAATTATTGAAGACCCCCCCCCCCCCCCCCCCCCCCACCACCACCACCACCAGGGGTAATACATGCGATTAGTAATGCAAACCAACCTTTGGGTGTGGGTGTGGCAGGCATGTCTAGAACAAAAACATAGCTGATAACAGATCAACACACTACTGTGATGTCCACATCTACTCACCTCATCCTCCACTGTCACTCCGAGTGGACTCCAATAAATGTGGAAAGCTTCTGAGTAGATGAGCGGCTTGGGTCGTATGTGGAAAATGACACGTGTCCTGTACCTTGAGTGACCTTATGTGATGAGTTCAACATAGCAGAATTGAAATGAATGATTATGTTGGGAAATAATAATAATAATAATAATAATAATAATAATAATAATAATAATAATAATAATACATCAACACAAAGGAATACATAAGATGTGACTGGATATGTGCTTTACAGGACAAAGAATAGGGTAAAAAGGAATACCAATTTAAAAATGGTGGCATAAGAGAGTGAGGAAAAAAGAACAAGAATGAGGATCAGCAAAATAATGGGCTGAAACATCTTGATAGATGAAAGTGAACGGAAAAGGGGAGAGAGTGAATTAGAGAAGCAATTAGAGAAAAGAACACACATGGTTCTTAAAGTGGGGTGGGGGGAGCCCCAGGGGTCCTTGAGGGGATTCCAGGGGGTCCCCAGCAAAAGGTTATTATTTTAGCGATATAATTCCAACCATAAGTAACACAATGACATAATGTGTGACTATTTTGGTCATGGGTTTCATACACTTTCTGTAATAAAACATCTAAAAGTGTGACAACCCTCCCAATCTCCTGGCCCTGTCTTGCAGGAGTTTGGTGTTGGGGTTGTTAGGGTGATTAGATGCACCTGGGCTCTCGCTCCTCACCGATGCACATTTTGTTCGGTTTGTTTGTTTAATGTACTGCAGTTTGTGTTGTCTAGTTATTTCCCTTAGATTTAGAATACATTATTATTGTTTTAACTTTTATTTTGGTGTATGAATGGTCTGAAGGTCTTCTTAAGCGCATCGGGCCGAGGTGCACCTAGACATAATCAGCGACCCCAACAGCTCCTTCAAGGCAGGGCCAGGAGAGTGGGAGGGTCATCACAAAAGCTCAAATCTTATCAGATGGGGAACCCTGGGACAAAATCTTATCAAATGGAGGTCCATGGTCAATTTGTGTCAGTGTAGGTGTCCTTGACGTGCTCTACACCATACATTTATCACCAGCAATCCATCTGCTATCTTTATCCACTTACAGACAGTGGTTCCTCTGCGTTCTTGTCCTCTGGCTTGGGCACATCAAGCCGGTCGATGAAGCTCTGCAGCTCCTTCCTGAATGCCTTCATCTGGGCGTTGATGCGGTACAGCAGCTCGTGTTCCCTGATCCTGTGGAGCCAAATGACTAAGTGATTTTGCACTCCAAATGAATTACAATTATTATCCATATTCTTTTGTTAATTTTTCCCATCCGTTATCAGTTTGAGAGTATGTGAGTTCCACTAGTGAAAACATGGCAATTTAAAGTAAGATATTATCCTCCTTTTCTACTGTGTTTTGGAGACTTTAGTAACGTATGTAGCTGCTCCCATCCTCTGCCAAATATCTACAAAAAAATAATCTTTTCATAAATTATTAAAAACAAAATCAGGTTCACAATATTTAAATTTGAAATTATACCGTGGATCTTGAATGGGGTTCATGCCAAAGATGTCAAAATGAAGAGGGATCATGCACGACTTCAATTTAAGTTGAACACACACACACACACACACACACACACACACACACACACACACACACACACACACACACACACACACACACAAATTGGAATGCATGGTTTACAGACAACAGCAACTGTATTATTGTGTTGAAATTAAAGACTAACTAAATCTCAAACCCAAACCTGTGTAAAGCCTGCCATCTTATGGTAAAAACGATGCTACTGAAATTACCATCCGCTATTGGCTGATCTTTGGTGCCAAGTGATGTCACCCTCTATAGATTACAACAGGTGGTGACATCAACTGGCACCAAAATCAGCCAATAGCAGATTGTAATTTCTGTAGCATGATTTTAACCTTATTAGATTTTGGATTTGGGGGTTAGTTACAGTACTACAGTAGGGTGAATTGAATGAGTTGACACTTGCAACCCTAAAGTAACCACAGAGGGAGCTGTTTTGGGTCATTTCAGACAATACCTGCCCCCTTCCTCATCCTCCTCCAGCCGGGCATACAGCTCCCCGTTGTTGACGTAGACGCGCGCCTCGGCGATGATGGTGCTGGTGTCTGCAATAAGCCTATCGATGGTCCGGCCCAGCCTCTCTGCCTCGATGCGGATGTCCATCATCTGCTGCCGGTCCTTCAGGCTTCGGGATAAAAAACGACTGTCCATGGGAGAGTAGAGGGAGCGTGTGGGGGTGAGGCAGCGGATGTTCCTCACCTCATCCGAGTCGCTCTCCCCTCCGATGGGGCCCTCGCGCTTGCGGTGGGGAGGCAGGAGGCGAGGGGAGGGGGCGCAGGCTGAGGGTGTGTCGTCATCCCGGCCGCCGTCGCTCTCTGCGTCGCTGTCCCGCGGGCTGCCCCTGATCCCCAGGTGGGACGCCAGGTCGTAGCGCTGCATGTTGGATAGCAGCACACGGTTCTCATACTGGAGCTGCATGACTTTGCCGCTCAGCTCATTGATCTGCAGGCGCGCCGCCTTCAGCTCCTCCTGCAGGGTCTCCACCTTAGCGTGGTCGGCACCTCCTGGGGTTTGAACGGAGAAGACGTTGGAAAGCGGAACACCTCGGGAAAGGAAACTTTAACAAGTTTATTTTTTCAATTTTTCTCCCCAATTGTACTTGGCCAATTCCCCCTACTGTCCCGGTCATTGCTCCGCCCCATTTGCCGATCTGAGAGAGCCAGAGACTAGCACATGCTTTCTCCGATACATTTGCAGTCACCAGCCGCTTCTTTTCACATGACATCGAGGAGTTTCACCAGCAGGAGGTAGCGTGTGGGAGGATCACGCTATTCCCACGGTTTCCCTCCCCGACTGACCTTCCTACCCGCAGACACAGCCAATAGACCCTTCTCACGGGGGCCATTTTGTGTCGAGAAGCCAGGGTAAACACAGGTGCAAGCAAAACACTAATGAGGGTTTCCAACTTCCATGATTGGAATTTGGAAACCCTCATTAGTGTTTTGCTTGCACCTGTGTTTACCCTGGCTTCTTGACACAAAATGGCCCCCGTGAGAAGGGTCTATTGTGTCTGTAGGAACATCTGAATATGCAGTTCTTGAAGTTCTATGAAACACTTTGATACAGTTTTATTAAGCTGACAAAAGAAGAGAAATGTCTTATTCTGCAAGGCAGTTGTTTTGTCTCTTGGAGGAATAAATGGCTGAAAGACAGACACTGAATCAAAAAAACACAAACAAACCTCCTCCTCCATGTCTCGACCCAGGTTCGTGGGACCCAGCCTTGTATTTCAGCTTGTTAAGCTCAGTAGTCACCTAAATATGAAAGTGATGTTATTCTCTCTGTATGTTTAGCGCTGATCTGTGGACTTGAATTTGTCACATATGAGACTCACACAAGAACAGCTTTCATACAATGTACATTATGTAGCCTAATAGTCACATGGATATCACACAGCTTACATTATAGCTATTTTGTAAGTAGTTACTATCTGCTGCAATCTTCATGTAAATTATTTAAAATTCTATTTTTAACAGGGCTGATATTGGAACGGGGCAAAGGGGATATCTACTCAAGACGCAGGAACCAAATGAGTGCTATCTAAACAGCGTCTACCTTTTTATTCTGCTCCTCCACATCTGCCAAATTCCTGCGAAGAAGTTCTGCCTCGTCCTCCACCAGCTGAAGCTGCTGCCTCAGCTCTGACAGGGCCTCACCCTGCTCCCTGGATGGGTGACCCCCACTGCCAGAACCTGCCGCCAGACTGAGGAGAGGAGAGGACAGGAGAGCAGAGCAGAGGAGAGGAGAGCAGAGCAGAGGAGAGGAGAGCAGAGGAGAGCAGAGCAGAGCAGAGCAGAGGAGAGCAGAGGAGAGGAGAGGAGAGCAGAGGAGAGGAGAGCAGAGGAGAGGAGAGCAGAGGAGAGCAGAGGAGAGGAGAGCAGAGGAGAGGAGAGCAGAGGAGAGGAGAGGAGAGCAGAGCAGAGGAGAGGAGAGCAGAGGAGAGCAGAGGAGAGGAGAGGAGAGCAGAGGAGAGGAGAGCAGAGGAGAGGAGAGGAGAGCAGAGGAGAGGAGAGCAGAGGAGAGGAGAGCAGAGGACAGAGGAGAGGAGAGCAGAGGAGAGCAGAGGAGAGCAAGAGAGGAGAGGAGAGGCATTGATTGCTCTGAAATTAGATTTTAAGCCCATTCCATTTTTGCTATAAAAAGGTACTACAATGACATCAGATCAACAAATACACAGATACAGATACAGAGAATGTGCTAGGTTGTCCTATACCGCCTAATCTGGGGGCTATTTGAAGCCTAATGGAAGACAATGGTATCCCTCTTGTAAACAGAATGCATGGTCCCATGATACAAAACACATATATTACACTTATATAAATGTATATAATATATATATATATATATATATATATATATATATATATATATATATATATATATATATATATATATATATATATATATATATATATATAATGTATATATATAATATATATAATATATACAGTATATATTATTATATATAATATATATATATTATTATATATATACAGTATATATAATATATATATAATATTATATATATATATATATTAGGGCTGTCAGCGTTAACGCGTTAATCGCGATGCGATTAAGGGCCTACCATAAAGCTTCGGGTACTCACGACACGATGAAATATTAATCCAAAATGCAAAAGAGGTAGGAAAAGAGGTAGTCGGCACTACTTTCCAAACATGGCGGCCGACCTCTTTTCCTTCCAAAAAGACAGATTATGTGCATTTTGGATTAATATTTAATCGTGTGGTGAGTACCCGAAGCACAACATGTATTTTGGCACCGTGAGATGTGTGTTTTGGCAGATTTTTAACAGCTGTAGCATTAGCCTCCATTCTATGGTGATAATTACTAACTTCACGACTGACTGTAGCTCATTGTAAACTGAGCAGACAGTGCTGGTAAGGCATGGTGTATCTTGGTTATGTGGGGGGGATGTGGCAAATGAGCTAAACTTCCAAAAAAGTGGTCTATCCCTTTAATACTTTGGACTACATACATACTACATACTTTGGACTACATACTCCATGTATGTAACCGTGTGACAATAAAGACGGGCTTGTCCGTCTAAAATCGTGTTTTAATCCATGGTTGCGGCCATTGTTGTGTGAGGTCAGACAACTGATTCCCAGCCTAGTGGGGGTCAATTTTTTTCTCCCAGTTTTCAAGTCGGAGCTTCCACTTTGAGTGCCGTTCCAGCGCACTTTTCCTAATAGGAGGCCAGAAAATGCGAACGTCCCAGTTGTCTGGAAGACAGCATAAGTCTTCCCTCAGAGTCTCGGATGCGTGGGTCCTCTAACCACTGGGAGGTCGGCTCCAATGGCTTCAGGCGATATACACGTTATCAATATACACAGTTTCCAATACTGAGCCATTATTCACATGGAAGTGCCAAAGTTTTTAGCTCAGTTTGTGTTTCGACTGATCCACAGCGCCATCGCCGGAAGTATCGGTTCTGGAGCGTGTACTGCACTGTTTACAATTATGCATTTATTTTCTATTCAAGATATATTTTGTAGACATTGTTACCTCCTGTCTACATTGCACTTCTATTGAATTGAAAATAAATCTAAAATTCAAGATCATAAAGTACATTTATTTGCATTCATTTGATTCCCAATCATGACACACTGGTAAGAATGATTAATATCGAATTAAAAATGCTTTGAAATGCAAAATAATGGCATTTTAAACATGCGATACAAAGATGTGATTAATCGCGATTAAGAAAATTAATCGTTTGACAGCCCTAATATATATATATATATATATATATAAATAGATAGGCTATACATATATACTGTATATATAATATATATATTACAAACGCTTTGCCTTCCGCAACAGCCTTGCTTCTATTTGACCAAACATGCAGGGCTTGACTAATTAAGCAGCAGCTGAACAGCGTAGTACCTGTCCTCCCTCATGTCATCCAGCTCGGCCTTCAGCCCCCGGTTCTCCACCTCCAGCTCCACGATCTTCCTGCCCAGGATGTTGGCCTCCTCCTCCACCAGCCGCAGGCGGAGCTTGAGCTCGGACTCGCGGGTGGTGGGCGGCCCCCCGGCCTCTCCTTTGGGCAGGGGGCTGTCCACGTCCCCGTAGAAGGAGCGGTACTTCTGCAGCTCCTGCTCCAGACGGTCCTTCTCCTTGTCAATCTTGGCCATCTTCTTCCTCATCAAGATGGCCTCCTCCTTGATGAAGGCAAGCTGGCATTTCAGGTCCTCGTTCTCCTCCTGCGAAAGAGGGAAGAGAGGTAACCAAGAGACAAGCAAATTGTTCTTTTTAATCGTATTTCCATTTATTTTCTCCGTTGCCCCAGCACAACATCTGCTAAGGAGATGACCGCCATGTACTTTTTCATGCCTAATAATAATTGAACCAATTGTTGTTTTTTTGTTGTTTTTACAGTGCACCTGAACGTAACATGCAAGATACTCGCTGAATAAGTGTCCAAATGTTTATGTCATTCTGGCCAATACTCCACTTCTGTTATAGCATTTCAGTCTGAATATGGAATATGTTTCCATAATCTATAATTTAGCTGCAAAAATTGTCAAATACTGACGTCTGCTTGCTACCCAGGCACTTATGTACTGTATGTACTTAACCTAATTAAGGTTACCCATGGGACTAACTATCTGGTGTGCACAACATTGTCAGACTAAACTCCGGCTGACACCCCAAAAACCTACAATCGGCTACAGAAAAATGTATATTGTTTGTTTATTAACTGGCCCCTGGCCTTCTATCATTTCACGAAAGTGGCCCCCAGGCAAAGCAAGTCGAGTATCCCTGGACTAGCACATGCTTCCTCCGATACATGTGCAGTCGCCACCCACTTATTTTCACCTGACAGCAAGGAGTTTCACTGGCAGGATCTAATGTGTGGGAGGATCACACTTTTTAATTGTATTTCCATTCATCACATTTGCTCCATTGCCTCAGCACATCTTGTGAGGAGGTGACAGCCATGTTCTTTTCCATAATAATTCCAATCGCAACATGCCTTTTCTCTCTGTGACAGGGCCTAGTAAGCAATTAATTTAGTAATTGCACTGAGAAACATTGCTCTGACCTCATTATTAGACATCTCCATTGCAGTTCATAGAGCATGGTAAATTTGGACTCACCTCGATTGGAGTCTGTGGAATCCTTCTCTCTGCTTTCTGGCCATCCTTACCTCCTTTTCTTTTCAGTGAGAGCTGCAGGAAAACAGTGGTTATGTCATCAGCCCACTATTTTCTGAGAGGAGGCAGTGATATCATCCAGATTTATGGGACACTAAGCGCACAGTAATGGAAAAACTGTATTGCTTCAAATCACTGTCAGGAACATTTCTGGTGAAATATTCAAATGATCACGAAGAACCAGATTACCAAGTGTGTTTTTATAGCCTTCATGTAAAAATACATCCGAAAAAACAGCATTCACATCTGTTGTTCCTTTGATGTTGGATAGTGACTAATCGAGATTTGAATATCTCACAAAAGGCTCTCATCTGTGATGTCATCAAGTGAGCTGCTCCATTGAGAAAGAATATGAGACTGATGCTGTGAACAATGTGGCAGGATCCAGTATTTATTGGTAAGGGGCCTCGAGTTTGGCATTTTGACCATCGGCATCTTGGATGTGAAGAGCTGCAGCGGCCCCTGCTATTGGTCCCTGATCGGTGAGCTACGTGATCACTGGACAGGCAACCTGTCAATCATGCCCAAAAGCATAGTCTATTTGATCAACTACCATATTTTACTCTAAATTGGACCATCATTTCATTGTGCTGTTTTGAGACCATAAACTCGTTAGGAAAGTGTTTACTGTGGTAATAAATCAAGTGAGAAGTTGTGTCATTTTCCCATTGACTTCTATACAATCAGACTTCTCTTTGCAGCTATACAGGGTGTAGGTGGGTGAGTTAAATTCACCCCTGTACAGTTGTCATGAACAGGGAAATCAGCTATGGAGACAAAAACCGTTTTGTGAACCAGGCTGTAAACATATTTATTTCTGCTGTAAAATTGGGGATTATAACATGGGGGCCTATGGGGAATGACCTGCTTTTGCAGCCAGCCTCAAGTGGCCTTTTGAGGAACTGCACTTCCACGTTGGCTTCATTTTTTCCAAGATGGAGGTTGCCACTTGGTATGGGGACATAATGGTTTTGAACCAATAGAGATTGTTAAAAAATGCTTATGCATATATTTTATAAGTCAGCAGCATCACCTGAGTGAACTGTCCAAATAGGAATTCTGTTTAGTGTGATTGTTCCCCTTTAAAGACTAATGTGGTCTTTTAAGATAAAAACCTACATAAATGGTAAAAACACAAAGCATTGCAGCATACTGCATAGTATACTGTAATAGAGCTATCCCCACCATGCCTATTGCATTTTATACAACAGGTAGTTCCGGCCGAGCAATTTGATTGGACAAGAGGGATCCTACCAGTGCCGATATTTTACGATAACGCACTGGCGCTTCACTGTGTGTAGATCACTCCGCTTCACAGCTGCTCTAATCAACAAAATGCTTCACAGCTGCTCTAATCAACAAAATGCTTCACAGCTGCTCTAATCAACAAAACGCTTCAAGCAATATCACACGAGAGGGAGTGCTGTTGTCTAAAATGTTTCACAGCTGCTCTAATCAACAAAACAAACACCAGCCACGTTACATTGAACATCATTCACAAAGCGTAACACCTACGCTCCCGACAGCACAACGATGGATTTATTTCCTAACATAACTAACTAACATGCCATCACCAGACTCTTATTTTACTGGCTGTACAATAAATGGAAACTTGCAAATCAATGTGTATGATAAAAAGGAGGCAGCCTGCAGTTAATTAGGCTACATTTTTGGCAACTGGTAGCGGAAAGCTGAGGGGACTATTTTTGTTGGCGGAGGAATAAATAGAGAAATCATATATTTTCTCAGCTTTTTGTAATTTTTTTAATCAGCTTTGTTTAATAGAACTGTTGTATAAAAGCAATATCACACTTGAGGTCGTGCTGTTGTTGTCTAATTATCTTCGACGACTGAATCACAGCCGTGACGATATTAGCCAACAACAGCACTCCATCTCGTGTGATATTGCTTAAGTTACGATATGTCAGCTCTATCAATACTGCCAGCATCACCCCTTCTTTACTGTATTCTCTATCTGCATTCCCCAACTTCCTTGGGATACCTTTATTTGTTCGGTTTGATGATTTTGACCACTAGAGGTTTCAGCTGTGTCAACTCATCCCACTCACTAGACACACTGACATGCGCACATAGGCCTGGGTATGGCAAGACAGGACGGATGCACCTCTTTGGCTTTCTCCAGCTCGTTGTGCAGGGCCTGCTTGGTGACCTCCACCTCGATCAGCTTCTGCCTCAGCCTCTCATTCTCCTCCTCTGTCCTCGTCCTCTTCTCCTCCACGCTCTCCAGTTCATGGTGCAACCGCACGGACACATCCTTCGCCACCTGAGAGAGAGAGAGAGAGAGAGAGAGAGAGAGAGAGAGGTGGGGAGGCGGTCATTATTAAGGAAGCTATTAGAATTATTTCTATGTAAAAGGTGAACTAGATTGGCTATATTGTGAATGCAGCAGCTACCAATATTTTCACCCATGAGGACATGTCTGGTGATATATTTATTGTATATCAAATGATATATAACTGGATCCTTAAACGTGCAGTATGGGATTTTTTCTCAATTTTCTGCCGCTAGGTGTCTCAAACTCAAAACAATAACAGAAAACGGCGTGTCATGGCGTCGTGCAATAGTGTGGAATTATGCGAGCCATTTTATGAGATTAGGATTCCCTCAGTGTTCATTGTTCACAAGGTTTTTAGTGGGAGCCGATACCCGCAGACGTCTCCTCCTCTCCCAAAACAAACAGACTCTCTAATTACAACAGGTCAAAACACTGAATAAAGCAACTTCACGTTAAAATCACTGTTTCCCCAAATGGAATTTGCTTGAGGGCTGCAAGCCGCGCTGGTTGCTAACGTTAGCTCAGCTTGTTTCTATTGTGCTCAGTTTGTTTCAAAGCTTTGGATTCATCTGTGTTCATCGTTCACATGGCTTCTACCGCACGCCGGATTATACTAGAGTCCCTCCTCTCCAAAACAAACTGACTCGGTAATTAAAACGGGCAAAAAACACTAAATGAACAGTTTGTTAAAACTCACCATTTCTTTCCAATGGAGTTCAGTGGATACAGGATGTCCACAAGGCTCTTTCTCGAACGTAACTAATGTGAACTAATATGATCCAGACCTCCGGTGACTAAAATCATTCATCCAGTCAAAAGATATAGTTAAAAGCGACCAATATGTAAAAACTGACAGTGATGTGATTTGAAAAAGTAAGAAAATAGTGTAGAATTGACCGGAGATCCAAGTTACAGCTGGCGCTCTGTGATGACATCATCAACAAAAAGCGAGTCACTCAAACGCTCCGTGTTATTGATATAATATAATTAAATTGTGGATTTTGAGCACTTTCGAAAACATTTGGGATACTTTAAGTGCATAACTAAAGAATATATATAACATACTGTAGGTCTACTCGTTTTTAGACATTTTAATGCTATAATAATATAATGATAATGCTAAAGGTTACATATTGTATCTTTAAAGCAGAATTGCCTTAATAGAATAGAACAGAACAGAACAGAACAGAACAGAACAGAACAGAACAGCAAAATGCACTTTTCATAGTGGGAACTTAAAGGGGGACTTACCCCCCCCCCCCCCCCCCAGATTTCTGGCAAAACGGTATTCTACTTGATTTGAAAACTCTGCAGGCAAGATGGCCGGCAACTCTCCTGGCATGAACTACAGTAATAATCACATGAAAAAAACATTTTGGGGACTGGGAAAGGGGAGATTACGCCGTGACGTCAGGTTGTACCGTTTTGGAGGGCAAAAAAAAAGCAGATTTGAACCCATAGAGGGTACCTATGCTGTTGAAAATGATAAAGATTGTAGAATATTATAAATTTGGTCTCAAATGTGGAAATTTTGACCAGAATTCTTCACACACCACCCCAAAAGCCATATATATTGGTTAAAAGCTGAAAAAATGTGTTTTGGGGTTAGTTACACTTTAAAGTATACGACATACAGTTCACTTTATGTACATGTAGCTCCTGATTATAGATGGTTTTAACTCGACAACATCAACATTCTAAATTGCCCCCAGCTTACTTCCTGTTGCAGTGTTTGCTAGTACAATAACTGAACTGACAGTATAACATGGAGGGGAAAGCTTGTTCAGGCTTCTTTCTTTCTTTCACTGCAATTCACGCTTTATCTCATCACTATAGACCTTATTCGATTGACGTCACTCACGTACGGGCACGCCCATTGCCTCCATGTTGTTGACATAGCGCAGCAGTTTTAAGTGACAGCCTATGTAAGAGCAGCGTTTATCGGAAGCTAGCCGCCGTTAGCGTTATCTGTATCGTTCCAATTGTGTTCGGATGGTGACCTGCGTTACACACGGCTGTAGTAATGACAGCAATAAAGTCCCCGTGGTTTGTTTCTATCTCTACCGTCCACAGACGTGAAGGGAGCGAGACGGAGGATACGTCAGCAGCACAGGAGATGTGTGGATAGTTAGGAGAGACAGGTGAGACTTTCTGACAGCAAAGTCTGTTCACCTCGTTTTTTCTTTTGTTTATTATTACAGGCATAGAGAGCCGCAGTAACGAGTCCGGAAATCATCGATGCTAACAGCCCTGGTTCTTCACAGTTTTCGCCTATGGGAGTTTTGAATGGATTTTTGGCGCGATGCTTCTAATAATCTCTCTGGGCAACGCTGGCTTAATCAAACGCGAACCAGTGTTTAGTAACATCATCTTCATACATGAAGACCACTTTTATGAGTTTTGAAGCTTTTACGTGCCGTTAAAAGGGCGGCTAGCTAGCAAACGGCTAAATGAGACTACACTCTTGAGTCGATGGGGATATATACGTCAATAACGTCACTACTTCAAAGGACGAACACGGAAATATCTTTCCCTCACCTGGTTCAGCCCCGTTCAGCCCAGGGTAATCAGTGCACACATCAACAACAGTCCAGGTTGAGTGCTGACGTGACGTGGAAGCCTATGCGACAGTGTGTAGTTCTGGATTAACTTAGCTCGAGCATTTTACTTCTAGGGCTCGCAGTTACGCTTCAAAACTCATGAAAGTGGTCCTCATGTGTGAAGATTATCCCGCTGAACCTTGGTTCGCGTTTGATTAAACTTGCGTTGCCCACAGACATTATTTGAAGCATCACGCCAAAAACCCATTCAAAAATCCCATAGACAGAAACAGTGAAGAACCAGGAAGTTCGGGACTTCCGCATTCAGCCTACAAAAATACGTCATCCCTGCGGCTCTCTATTAACGGCAGCATACAAACAACAACTCTGGGGTTTTTATTGCTGTCATCACTATCGCTATTTTGTAATGGAACAGAAACGACAATAAGGCCGTTACTATACATCAAGTCTGCCAACACCTTACAGACTTTTAAGGCCTTGCTCAAAACCCACCTTTTCGCTCTAGATGATCACAGAGTTACTTTGCTGTTGTGTTGTGTGTCTGAGGTGTACTTATGTTCTCTGTCTGTCCGTCTGCCTGGTTCCCTGTCTCCATTGTCCTGTCTATTCATTTCTTTTCTTTTTTTCCCTCGGGCTGCGCCCCGGACCAATGTAAAAGTTGGCTGAGGGGCGCAATATAAATGAAAATATCATATCATATCATATCATATCATAGTTGTCAGCTGCAGGACGGTATGTCAACAATATGGCGCTGTCCGGGGTTAGCGAATAAGGTCTATAGCTTTAGTCTTGCCTAACATGGCCATAGCATCACCTTCAGGTCTTGCTCCAGACTCCTGAGCAGCTCTATGTCCACCTCTCCGGTCTCTGCGAAGCGGAGCCTCTTCCTCTCAGCCTTTCTCAGGCGGTACTGGAGGATCCGGCAGTTCTTATTGGCTCTCTCCAGCTCTCTGCGCATATCCTGCAGCTGGCACGTATCCTCCTCGTAGAAGGTGTCCCGCATCTCATCCATCTCTGCCCGCATCTCCTCGATTTCAGTCTAACAAGAGTGAGAGAAATGGGTATGCGTGAATCATAATAATAAGAAGAATAATAATAATAAGAAGAAGAAGAAGAAGAAGAAGAAGAAGAAGAAGAAGAAGAAGAAGAAGAAGAAGAAGAAGAAGAAGAAGAACAAATACAATTTCAAATCTAGGCCTTTATAAAACCTGCTTAGGCCTAATAGCGAACAGCATGTTCTCAACGTGGAGTCTGGGGACCACTTGAGGGGGTCCCAGGGGGTCCCCAGCAAATGTATTAATTGTTAAACTTCACCATAATTTGTTGTTGTTGTTGTTGTTGTTGTTGTTGTTGTTGTTGTTGTTGTTAATAAGATGTTAAGGCAATTAGAGAATGTAGAAGAATTACTATTTTGATATAGTTTCACTGTTATCTCTCTACCTACAATGAGATGGACAAAATAATTTATAGAGATTTGGGTCAGAGAGACAAAACCTCATTCAAATGGGGTCCATGGCTCTTAATGTGGACTAAATTAAGGATCCCTGATATGAAAAGGGTTGAGAAACATGGCCTATAGGCTACTGAATACTACTAGCAGCTGTATGCAGCCTGCAGCTACAACAGGTGCTACCATGACGCATGCTGAAAACATAACTGATATCAGAAAATATGACAATCTTGCACTAGCCTATTTAGCTTACCTTTAGGTCGTCGTTTTCGTCCTCCAGCTTCTCTATCTCGTCGTGCAGCCTGTGGTCGGGCTGTGGAGCCGGCTGTGGGCTGTCGGGCTCGGGGGAAATCTCCGGCTCCGAGGCCGGCGGAGAGGACTGCTTCGCCTGCATCTTTGCCCCTTTCTTCCCCAGGCTCTTGTTCAGGTGGAACTGGATCAGCTCGGACTGCAAGCAGCCCTCCTTCCAGAAGCCGGGTCCGCAGCCTACTGTGCTTTTGGAGCTCTTCTTTCCGCCGCTCGCCGCATCCCCTCCTCCTCTCTGCTGTTTGCTCCTCAGTTTGGGGGATTTGGAGGCGCACGGCTGGTCGGAGACCACGCGGTTTGATGGCGACGAGGTATCAGCGACGAGGCGGGAGGAGTCCTCGGGTGGTGCCGCCGCCGCCGCCGCCCTGCTCAGCGGCGGGCTTTCAGCACCAGCGGGCTGGACAGCAGGCGCGCCTCTGGATGCATGCGCGCCCCCGGCCTGCCTGTCTCTGCCTGTGGCTGTAGAGACTGGAGAGTGACCCCGGCTGCTTCTCCCTCCCCCCCCGCCCCCTGCTGGTTTGGACGCGCTGGGCTTTGATGCGCCGCTGCCCTTCTGTGCCGCTTTGGTTCCACCGTCTTTGAGGCCAGCTGGTGATGAAGCCCGCTGCTGCTGCTGCTGCTGCTGCTGCTTCCGGCTGCCGCTGTCTGGCTGCCGCGGCGAGTCGGCAGAGGATGGGTTCATCATGGTGTCATAGGCGACGGCTCAGCTCATCCACAACATGCATCCCTTTACCCCGTTATCCATGCAGCTGAAAAACAATGAGCCTGAAAATCAATATTCAGCCCTATGTGCATGGAAACGATGTATACGGATCCAGAGCACACCCGTGAAGAATATGCCTGCCTTATGTGATTATGAATTATATTGGCAATTAAGTTTGTTTTCCAGAAACTATAAAAAGGCATGGATTTAACCAGGTGGAGAAACATGCATTAATAGCTGCTGCTCAGACTGAGCAAATGGTTTGCATGTTGTGCGCCAAACACCGGGCAGGCTGGGCGGGTGAGCGCAAAAAAAGGCAGTGTCATTCATTGGATATGAAATCCGAACCAGCGCTGTCGGTTCTGAGTCTGACTGAGCGGACTACGTGGTCCTCAAACCGAACCGAGATGAGTAGAAACAAAGCTTGTGGTTGTGTCTGGGATGCTCCAAGTTCGTGGTTAAAAAAATAAAAATGCCATGAGTGTTTTAGAGATAGGCTATAATTGGCTGACAGAAGAGCTTTTCGGTCAGCCATCATCTTTACTCATCATATCGAATATGCTCGATGACTCAAACGATCGAAGATGAGCTATATAGCCTAATAGGTCAGGCAGGAGCAAAGACACAATGCCCTATATGCACATAGCTGGCGGTGTTTTTTCCTTTTGTCTATTTAGTTTCAGAAGAACCAAAGGGTCGACTGCTAATCACCAATCTCTCAATCAGTGTTGCCTCCAATAAATAGCCTATTTGATTAAAAAAACATTATTATTATTATTTTGTTTTGTTTACAAGGAAGGGCCAGCAACAGACAGTAAGCTAGGCCCAACAGCAGATAAGATGAATGGTCCACATTCAGTCGGTTGTCCTTATAGCTACAGTTGTCACATTCATCCAATAGAGAGATAGCCTACAAGTGATGAAGGAAAAGCACCTTAAATAAATGTCATGCGCCTCAAAATGATTTCCCTTACCATTTCTGTCTGTTTTGTCGGATCCCGAAGGGTAGCGGTGATGGGGAGACAGAGGGATGCTGACTCGAGCGCCTCCCTCCCGATCACCAGCCCGACTGCTTCAATATTCATGACATTACATCATCGCTGGGAGGGAGGGGCCCAGCGGAAATGAAGTTGCGCGCGTGTGTGCGCGTGCGTGCGCGCGTGTGTGCGCGTGCGTGCGCGCGTGCGTGCGCGCGCGTGTCTCTTTCCCTCTCTCTCTCTCTCTCTCTCTCTCTCTCTCTCTCTCTCTCTCTCTCTCTCTCTCTCTCTCTCTCTCTCTCTCTGTCTCTCTCTCTCTCTCTCTCTCTCTCTCCCCCACCCCTTGCATGCCCCTTGCATGCCATCAACTCAAAATTATCCTCGGCTGAATTCACCTTGCCATCATAGACTTGAATTGACCCCTGTAGCGTTCTCATAAATATTGTAATAAGCACTTCCTGCCAATGGGGCAGCAAAATGCATGACATCAGGAGGACATTATGGCTGACAGCTGCATAGACAGACATGAGACATCATCTCTTCTTTTTGAAGCTGTGTCATTGAACAAGGACAAGTGCAGTAGGCCTAGCTAGCCTATGTCAGTGAGATTTAGGTGGAACTGCCACCTCTCCTTTCTAATTTTTTATACATTTTTCTCCTCAATTGTAGGCTACTTGGCCCCTGCTGTCCCAAACTTGCACCAGGTGTCGCCAATCTGGGGAGAGTTGTAGACTAGCACGCTTCCTCCGATTCATGTAGTCGGCAGCCGCTTCTTTTCACCTGACAGTGAGGAGTTTCACAGACAGGATGTAGAGCGTGGGAGAATCACGTTATTCCTCCCAGTTCCCCTCCCCCTGAACAGGCACCCCGGCGAAGCCCGAGCAGAGGAGGCACTACTGCAGCAACCAGGACACATCCCACCAGCTTCCCACCCGCAGACACAGCCAATTGTGTCTGACCAAGCCGCTACACTGACTGCACTACCCAGATTCACCATTTAAAACCTGTTAATCCCTAAGCCTATTTTTCAGCTCACCTGCCGAAAATGACATGCCCGAACTGAATGGAGTATATCTCCACAACTACAGGGTATTTTCTGAAAATTATTTTTTTCAAAAGCTAGCCAACACCTGTGAGATTGCTGTAGAAGTGTCAGAATCAATTACAAAAGTACTGTCTCAGAGTAAAATCAGTTGGAACATGGCAAAAAATTAAAAATTCAAGCTCCGCCTAAAAAAAACAACACTATTTTGGATGAAAAGCACCTGAAAATCATGGGTTGGTAGCCAAATTATTCTATGGAGCAGTAGACTAATATCTTATGAGTGCTTGTATCAAAGGAAATCCTTAGAAAGTGAACCAGAGCAATTTTACAGATGATTTACTACATGTAGGCCCAGGCGGACCTGATCTGGGCACATTTTGGGCATCATGGTGCCATTTGAGTTTTCTATGGTAGAAGACTGAAATACCTTTTTTTTCTCCTATTTACATATCACTATAGGTACTCAGTTAATATGCGTTATGGTTTGGATAACCCTCAAGCCTTATATCTGTATTTTTACTCTGTGAAATGCATCAAAAGGGCTTCTTCAATTTGCCTGCAAAGCCTGGGGCGATACGCAGAGGGATATCTCGGGACCCCATTGGCCTATTTAGATGATTGACACCTCTATGGAAGCGTCAGAGCCAATAGAATCGACGTGAACTGAAATAATTTACGTCAGGCAGTTTTTTCAGGAAATGCTGTCGACTGAACCCAAAGCTCGTCTATTCTGTGAAGATGACCACTCCATGTAAAATCCTCCATATGGCTTTGTAAACACGATGACTGTAAAAAAACAACGCTTTAAGATGATGAAGAGGCATTAGGAGTAGCAATTAGTAGCGTTTTTATGAAGTCAAACACAACTTTTGATTGGAAAACGGCAAAGGTAAGACATAACTTGTAGTTTTATCTGTAAAACGTTAAACACTTTTTTGCTGTTCTTTGACAGCCTACTGAGTGAGTTTTCATCTCTCAGAGACGAGCTATACCTCTTTGGAAAGAGGAGACTCCGAGCTTTCGAAAGCCGCCTCGTTTGGAGAGAAAATATTCACTCACAAAAACAAATCACCACATAAACGCAGGCATGCACTGTTTTCTTGTTTTTGCTACATGGTGATATTGTTGCTTGGGGTTGGAATTATTTTTCGTTTGAATACAAATGCTTGTCAGAGTTTTGTAGCCACGTTTCTTCCCGACATTTTGGTGTGCTGTACGTCTCCCTGCCTGCTTCCTAAGCTGCTATAGAGAGTCATTTGTGAGAGATGACAAGGGCTCAGCCCGCCGGCGGGCCCGCTAGGGGGGAAGAGGTTAGCGAGGATGGGCAATTAGGCCCTGATAAACACTAGCTTGGAAGTGGGCCGGGACCATCTCCTGTCGATAGCATATGAGGCAGTTCAAGCATCTGACAAGCTAAATCAAGCACATCCGAGAGGGTTCAAATACTTGCACCCATGTCATGTTTTATTTTGTTTTTCTCGGTTTGAAGAATGGCTTCAAAACTATCAGTCCACCAAAAGTATGGTTGTTGTTTTTTTGTTTGTTTTTGTTTTTCTTATTCCTGCTTGGCTGCTTCTCTCTCTCTCTACCTCTCTCTCTCTCTACCTCCCTCTCTCTCTCTCTCTCTCTCTCTCCCTCCTTCTCTCTCTCTCTCTCTCTATCTCTCTCTACCTCTCTCTCTCTCTCTCTACCTCCCTCCCTCTCTCTCTCTCTCTCCCTCTCCCTCTCTCCCTCTCCCTCCCTCTCTCTCTCTCTCTCTCTCTCTCTCTCTCCCTCTGTCTCTGTATCTGTGCCTCGGTTGCAAAACCCTTCCACAGCTGCCCTGAAAGCATTTAGGAGGAAGGCTATGTGTTGGAGCGGAGTACTTTCCATTGTCAGGGGATGCATAAGACATTTCTTTTGGAATCCTGCCTGCCAACGCATTTCCCCAGAATGTGGCTGAATGTGTTGTCAGGAGAGCAGATTCAGTTTGGAACCAGGCTCATGTGTGTATCTTTATGGAAAGGTTACTGAGGACCGTTGATTCAGTTTGGAACTTTGGAACCAGGCCCAACTCTCCTAGGCTCCACATAAACTGCTGGGCATCTTCACCTTGGTTGAATTATACTTGGGGTGGGCCAGACTCAGCTTGCCTGTCATTTGGAGCTTTTAATTCTTGGCTCTGCTCCACTGGCTCTCTTCTACCTGATAGAACAAATCACATGCACATCTAACGTTCCATGATAGTTTGAAATGCACTATGAGGCTAATTGTTCTCCCATGCATCATCGCCATATGAAGCCAATAGCAGTCACGAGAAAGCTTGTAGAAAGTGCCAGGAGCCGGGTGGAAAGCCAGGAGCTGGATGAAAAGACAGGAGCCGGGTGGAAAGCCAGGAGCTGGGTGGAAAGCCAGGAGCTGGATGGAAAGCCAGGAGCCGGATGGAAAGCCAGGAGCCGGGTGGAAAGCCAGGAGCTGGATGGAAAGCCAGGAGCTGGATGGAAAGCCAGGAGCCGGGTGGAAAGCCAGGAGCCGGATGGAAAGCCAGGAGCCGGATGGAAAGCCAGGAGCTGGAGGGAAAGCCAGGAGCCGGATGTAAAGCCAGGAGCTGGATGGAAAGCCAGGAGCCGGATGGAAAGCCAGGAGCCGGGTGGAAAGCCAGGAGCCGGATGGAAAAGCCAGGAGCTGGATGGAAAGCCAGGAGCCGGATGGAAAGCCAGGAGCCGGGTGGAAAGCCAGGAGCCGGATGGAAAAGCCAGGAGCTGGATGGAAAAGCCAGGAGCCGGATGGAAAAGCCAGGAGCCGGATGGAAAGCCAGGAGCCGGGTGGAAAGCCAGGAGCCGGATGGAAAGCCAGGAGCCGGGTGGAAAGCCAGGAGCCGGATGGAAAAGCCAGGAGCTGGATGGAAAGTCAGGAGCCGGATGGAAAGCCAGGAGCCGGGTGGAAAGCCAGGAGCCGGGTGGAAAGCCAGGAGCCGGGTGGAAAGCCAGGAGCCGGATGGAAAGCCAGGAGCCGGATGGAAAGCCAGGAGCTGGATGGAAAGCCACGAGCCGGATGGAAAGCCAGGAGCCGGGTGGAAAGCCAGGAGCCGGGTGGAAAGCCAGGAGCCGGGTGGAAAGCCAGGAGCCGGATGAAAAGCCAGGAGCCGGGTGGAAAGCCAGGAGCTGGGTGGAAAGCCAGGAGCTGGATGGAAAGCCAGGAGCCGGATGGAAAGCCAGGAGCCGGGTGGAAAGCCAGGAGCCGGATGGAAAAGCCAGGAGCTGGATGAAAAGACAGGAGCCGGGTGGAAAAGCCAGGAGCTGGATGAAAAGCCAGGAGCGGGATGGAAAGCCAGCCAACTAAAACAACTTGGTTACCGTTACCCTTTCAGTGGACCGTTGTGTGCTTTGAAAATTTCAGAGGTATTTTTTCAATCCAATTTTTCCTTGATGAGTGATACAGTATGGACAAGATGGCTTACCTTGCCAGAGGAGCTGCTCTGAATGAATGTGCCTGTGATGGCCCACATACAGATATGGGCCCCTATCGTTGCATCGGCGCTGTTTCTAGGCCGAGCGCCTGGCGCAGCGCAAATCAGTGGGCGTGGACCAGCGCACTTGATATCGTCGTGCTGGCGCTACACACAGCCTAAGTATTACAACCACGCCTTTTAAGCGTAAAATTATGCACCGTCATGCTCATTGGATAAGTGCAATAAACGAATCGCACACTTGCCTTTTTAGCTCCAATTCCAGCGGTCCCGCAAAACCTGATGAAAGCCAAGCGCTCTGCCCCCCCCCCCCCCCTCCCTTCATCCAGTCTGTCTGTCTCCATTATAGGCTATTATTCCATATTATTATGCTTCTCAAACCAATCTAACTGCAGTTTAAATACTGCAAGCATGTAAATACGCTACACTATAGCAAGATCAAAGTGAAAAGAATGTTCTAAAGGCATCAGCTAGAAAAATATAGCCTATCCCTATATGATGAGATTAATTTTATATTGGTGAAAGTTTGGGTAACACTTCATAATACTGTAACACAAAAAATGGGTAGTTACTGAGGAACGAGTAAGGAACGAACCATTAGTTCATGAATAGTTAATGATTAGTTAATGAGTAGTTGATAGGTAGTTCCTTAATGGTAGTTACTTAAGAACTGACCATTAGTTACCATGTTAACGAACCAGTAAGTAATGATTACTTCCCTAAAAAAAACTTTTTTTCATTTGTTTTCATTCACTAGTTCATTAATAGTTAATCGGTAGTTCCTTAAAGATCCTTAATGGTAGTTACTTAAGAACTGACCATTAGTTCCCATGGTAGTTACTTAAGAACTGACCATTAGTTACCATGTTAACGAACCAGTAAGTAATGATTACTTCCTTAATTTTTTTTTAAATATTTCACTAGTTGTTAAGTAATGGTAAAGTAAGCAGGAAGTAATGGTGTATTCCTTAGTAACTACTCAGTAAGATGTACTGCTTTACTTGAGGGGGCACAAACATGTTAAGTAATGGTAAAGTAAGCAGGAAGTAATGGTGCATTCCTTACTAACAACTCGGTAAGATGTACTGCTTTACTTGAGGGGGCACAAACATGGGAACTAATGGTAAAGTAAGCAGGAAGTAATGGTGTATCCCTTAGTAACAACTCAGGAAGATGTACTGCTTTACTTGAGGGGGCACAAACATGGGAACTAATGGTAAAGTAAGCAGGAAGTAATGGTGTATCCCTTAGTAACAACTCAGGACTATAGTATATACCGAGTTGTTAGTAAGGAATGCACCATTACTTCCTGCTTACTTTACCATTAGTTCCCATGTTTGTGCCCCCTCAAGTAAAGCAGTACATCTTCCTGAGTTGTTACTAAGGGATACACCATTACTTCCTGCTTACTTTACCATTAGTTCCCATGTTTGTGCCCCCTCAAGTAAAGCAGTACATCTTACCGAGTTGTTAGTAAGGAATACACCATTACTTCCTGCTTACTTTACCATTACTTAACATGTTTGTGCCCCCTCAAGTAAAGCAGTACATCTTACTGAGTAGTTACTAAGGAATACACCATTACTTCCTGCTTACTTTACCATTACTTAACAACTAGTGAATTAAAAAAAAAAAATTAAGGAAGTAATCATTACTTACTGGTTCGTTAACATGGTAACTAATGGTCAGTTCTTAAGTAACTACCATTAAGGAACTACCTATCAACTACTCATTAACTAATCATTAACTATTCATGAACTAATGGTTCGTTCCTTACTCGTTCCTCAGTAACTACCCATTTTTTGTGTTACAGTATTATGAAGTGTTACCAAAGTTTGTCCAGAACGATATCGTTTTCTCTCCCCTGCTGCAGGTAGAATGATGCACATAAATATACCCTACATTATGTAAAGTCATTGCATAAATGTGTTTTTATTGTAAAACTAAATGTGAAGTAGGGCCAAGTTATTGGAGCGGACATCACAGTATAGCACATGACAGTAGAAGCGCGTTCTGAAGCGCGTTAAATCGACAAGGGATATATATAGGCCCAGGAGGACATATATGTTTCACTTAGGGTGGTGTTTTAATTTCGATGTTTTATTTGGTCCAATATTGAAATGTTCTACAATTGCAGGCTGTGTTACCATTACACATTATTTTAGATTGACCTTTTATATCTATTTCGCCTCATTTGGTTGCTATTTAGTAGCGAAATGGAGTACCCAATTGCATGCTGGGACATTCACAGGCAGTGAACTTACAACTGCTATTTCCTATTCACCTTATTCACCACGCCCACTTTTTCTCTCTTCCGCGTTCAACGCAAACGTATTTGTTCTTCCGGTTCAGCGCTAGTTGCCTTCTGTGGCTAATATTAGCCACTAGTTAGTTATGTTATATGGCAGTAAAATGCCACTGAATGACCAAATTGATATAACTTTTAACCATTTCGAGTAACACTGTTTCCATATGGATCACCAGCGTTAGTTTGTTGTTTATAACGTGGCTATATTCATAACGTTTCTATCTCGGATGCGTTATTTCGAATCGCACATAGGTTACGCCTCGAATCGCACGCAACCTATGTGGGTTTCAGGACGCAACAGCCTCGACTCCACTAACGTCATCTTTAGAGCACAATATTCCTGGAATGCAAGTTTAACTAAACAGTTACATGTCCTCTGCATTCTACATAAAATTAAGATATTACGGGTTGTTTTATTTTGTATGTTACATACGTATTGGCCAAGATATGTTAGTTTATGGGGGAGTAATTTTGTCACTTTAGGAGCGGAGTGTGCGCGGCCATTTTGCCTGCGGGGTTTTTGGCAAGTCAAAACGGAAATACTATTACGAAATGACGTAATGCGGAAGCATCCATGTGTGGGCAAAGAATAAGGTAAATAGGACGTGTGTTGTGTCTGTCTGAGCGAGGGAGTCAGAGAGAGACAGTCGTATTGTGCCTGTCAGACTGAGGAGAGAGGGAGAGAGTGACACAGAGAAGGGTGACAGAGGAGAGAGCCAGAGGGGAGGGAGAGAGCCAGAGGGGAGGGAGAGAGCCAGAGGGGAGCGCTCCGCGCAACTGGCTGCACTGAATAGGCCTGGTTTTCAAAAGCGCAAAGCGCTAAATTTACGCCAGGTGGGAAGATAGCAGTATGCCGAGATTTAAGGCCGACACGCCCACTCTGGCCCATTCTGGGACTGCGCCACGCCCATTCGGCCTAAAGCGCATTTGGCAGCGTAAAGCCATATTGATATCGTCCCAAAACAGGCGCAAGGCACGTTTTTTTTGCGTTTAAGGCCCGTTTTAGCGCCGAAGGCTTGTGGGAGAATAGGGCCCATATAGCCTAGTTATAGTTGATGGGGGTTAATGATAGTCATAGTTATATAGTGCGAAACCCCGCTCCCCTCGGTTCTTTTCTGCCTCAAACAGGAAACTTGATGAACTAATTTAAATCAGTTGTCCTGAACCACAGATAAAGACTGAAAACATGGCTCTGTAACCTGTTGTCCTTATTTGTGTTTATTCATAAGACATGCAAAAAAGTAATAAAACAATAAAACATCTATCTATCTATCTATCTATCTATCTATCTATCTATCTATCTATCTATCTATCTATCTATCTATCTATCTGTGTGTCTGTGTGTCTGTGTGTCTGTGTGTCTGTCTGTCTGTCTGTCTGTCTGTCTGTCTGTCTGTCTGTCTGTCTGTCTGTCTGTCTGTCTGTCTGTCTGTAAGTACAATAGATTATTCCATATCAATATACAGCCAATATAGTTAAAATTAAACCTGCAATAAGCAATATCAGACTGTAACCAATCCTGAAACTAATTTAGATTTCATTTATTAAGTGCTATTTGCACCTCTTTTCTAAAGCTTGTTGTCAAATTCCCCAGCAAAGCCGGGTAACAGTCTCTGTTTGACAGCTCTTGTGTCGCCCTCTAGTGGTCAGTGCTCATTGCAGCTTTAAAAAAGTAATATAAAACAACAAGGGAGTTGAAATCAATACACCTGACCATGCTGCCAAATACATGAGCAAAACGACTAACAGAAAAAATGTGAACATATTTGTCATTATTGCGCACTCACACAGTAGAACATGCAAATTAACCATAAATCATTGTTAAAGTATGGGATCAGTATAGTCTCATATCTATTGACCTTGACCTTGACCTTTCACATATTAAAGTCATCATACTAGAAGTTGCAATGGTGGATATAAATGTGAGATTAAAAGTTCAGGCAATACATATTTGTAACTGCAGATTCTAAGAAAAAAAATAATGCATAAAATCTAAAATAATCTAAATCTAAAAAGAAATCTTAAATTGGTCAAGAAACTCTGATCTGAAACGCTTCAGATGGTGTTTGGATATTGAAGACAAGAATACAGCACTGATCTACTTCTTGGTCTTAAATTTAACCTTAGCATATTCACATTCTGTCGGCTTTTCGGCACTCTGCGTCGACCTCAGGTCATCATTCAGGCTTGCACTGCCCATCTCTCCCAGCATGTACCTCTCCTCCTCGAGGTAGATTCAAGATTCAAGATTCAAGATTTATTAAGTGTCCCAAAAGGGCAAATTGGATTGCAAAAAGCGTAGTACAAAGTACATACATAAAAACAAATAAGACAAAAAAACATTGTAAAAACAGTCTAGAGCAGCAGTTTAAAGTGCAACACAATAGTTAAAGTGCAAATGACAACAGTAGCAATGATCTAAAGTGCACAGTAGAGATATAAAGTGCATAGTAGCAAAGTGCAGTTCACTCTCAGCAGCACATTTATATCACAAGAAAGAGCTACAATGTATCATTGTATTAAAGCACAAAAGAAAAAACCTTGGTCCAGACCAAAGGGCAGACAAAGTATATAATACAGATATACTGTACTGTACCCCTAAGAATAAATAAAGATAAAAGAATAAAAGAATAAAAGGATCAAATAAATCAAATAAATAAGTAACAAAATAACAGCAACGGCAGATGAGGAGACATTACATTTGTACCCCAGCAGCGTTCAACGCTCTGATAGAGACAGGCACAAAGGAATTTCTGTATCTGTTCTTTTTAACTATGGGGGCACGAAGGCGGAGCCCGGAAGGAAGCAGCTCATATTCGAACCTCAGAGGGTGGGCATCATCTGATCGGATGGACACAGCTTTTTTCAGCACCTGATTATTACAGATCTGGTCCAGGCTTCTGAACTGGGTTCCGGCTATTTTTGAAGCCACCTTCACTATTCTCCCCAGGGAGTTCTTGTCTTTAGTACAAAGATTACCATACCAGCAGATTATGGAAAATGAAATGACAGACTCCACAAAAGCACCATAGAACATTTTCATCAGAGTTTTATCAACCTGAAATTTGGCCAGCTTCCTAAGGCAGAAAAGGCGCTGCTGACCTTTCTTACACAGCATGTCGGTATTCAGATCAAACTTCAGCTTGCTGTCAATTACCGTACCCAGGTAGGAACTACCAGCTGGCTGTGTATCCCTCGAGTCTTCTCCCTTCTTTTTCTTCATGGGCTTCTTGTTCTTCCAAATCACATTGGAGTACAACTCCTCGCCGCCCTCCTCATTCTTCTGCTCTGTGCTTGTACCTCGTGCGACTCAGAGCTTGGCGGGATGATGTGGCTCATCTCAGAGACAGTTGTGGATGAAGACAGATGTTTAGGCCCAGGATGAGAGGCCTCTAGGTTTGGTTTATTACAGGTGTATTTGGTTCTCTCAGCACCTTGAGATCCAGCATGTTGCATGTTGATGTAGATGTCCTCCTGTGGCATGGTAGGCGCCTGAAATCCCAAAAATGTCAGTGGTACAGATATGTTACTGATCGCTGTTTGATTACCTAAAGGACAGACTTTGAGTCTAAAAATTTACCTAATTTCCCTCCACATTTGTCACAGCTTGGTTGGTCACAACAGTGCCAGTGTCAACTGTGGTCTGACTCATACGAGGGGTATGGCATGTCTTCCGAGCCCTGAAAAATAGGATTTGACAAAGTTCATGTTAAATGGTCAAATTAATTTTGGTTTTGGTTTTCCCGTGTGGATTTGTTAGTGACAGGATGATGGACTATGATCACTGAGAAAGCCAATATAATATTATACAACACATTTTCCAGTGTGATTTAGATTTTTCAGTGACAATTATTTGAAGTTGACAAGTATTGACTGGAGTTGTTTGTCCATAGAGCTATTGACCACATCAAGTTAAATGAACACATGATTTTGCTGTGTACAGATAATCTGATCATTTTGGGTTAGCCAAGCAGTCACCCTACCTGATAGCAAACACCAGAACACACACTAGTGCTGCTGTTAGAACAGCAACTGTGGATATGAAGAATGGCACCGGCACTTGAGCTGGACCAGAACTTACTGTACAAGGGATAAGATAATGAAAGGTTAGATTATGGTTATTCATCCTATATATATATATATATATATATATATATTTTTTTGGGTGGCAGTGACGTCACGCTGATTCATCCTATATATATATATATATATATATATATATATTTTATATATATATATATATATATATATATATATATATAGGATGAATCAGCGTGACGTCACTGCCACCCAAAAATGCGTAACCCCATTAACTAGTATGAGTGAGATGAGATGAGATAAACTTTATTGTCCCAGAAGGGAAGGTGGGGAAGGTGGGGAAGGTGGGGAGGTACGGTGGTGCAGTGGTAAGCACTATCGCCTCACAGCTCGAAGGTCGTGGGTTCGATTCCCACCTGGGCCGATGTGAACACTGAGGCAATGCGTGCCCGTCCGCATGTCCTCGAGTGCCCACCACCCGGGTGGGGGTCGGGAAAATGGCCTTTCTGTGTGGAGTTTGCATGTTCTCCCCGTGCCTCCCGCGGGTTTCCTTCATATAGGAACCCCCTTCACAAAAACATGCAACATCCTGGTTGCTTATATGGTTCCTCCTCTGATCGTTAAGGGCGCCTGTTCAGAGGGAGGGGAACTGGTTGGAATAGCGTGAAACTCCCACGTGCTAAAAAATCGGGAAAAAAACATTAAAAAAAAAAAGAAGGGAAATTTGTCTTGGGCAAAAAGTGCGCATAGCCACATCTGTTACAAAAACACAAGAACACACAAGCAGGACAGACACAGCATTGCACTAAGACACAGTGGGGAGATGCCAACTGAGACATAAAATTGCACAAGCCCTATTGCACAATTTGTTTAAATCATACATACCCGTAGGTAAAAGAGAATATAAAATCAACAATAAAACCAGCAACGAGATATTGGATAAAAGAATAAAAGAGTAAAAGAATAATACATTAAAATAAGATTAAATGATAAGTAAAAGAAATAAGATAAGAAGGTAAAACATGGGGCTAAGATCACCGTTCCTACCGTGCCTCCACCTACATACTATGGGTTGCTACAGCCTGGGGGAAGAGCAGGCTGTTTGTTCAGAAGTGCAATCGAGGTGGGGAGGAAGGAGAGCTTATAGCGGTTGCTCCTGTATCTGCTGGCTCTGAATCTTCTGCCAGAAGGTACAGTAACAACTCATATTCTGCAAATAAAATGTGAGAAGGGTCGGTCAGAGCTCTATGAGCCAGGCTGATGACCTTTTTCTCAAAGATGGACTGGAGCATCAGTGGTTCTTTCTTGCCGATCACTTTCATGCATGGCTGTGTTAACCATTTTTAAAATTCGAGATTTGAGCTTGACTGTAAGAGACCCAAACCATGCATGCCGCCATGTCATATCTGATCAGGCTTTCCAGCACAGCATTGTAAAATGTTGACATGATTTTGGTGCACACTCCAAAAAGTCTGGAGTTGTGCCAAACAAACAATATCTCAAAAAGTATACATCACATCGCTCAAGAGTTTGATGTATAATATATGCATGTCGTGTTAAAGTTGTGTGAACTGTCGTTTTTAAATTGTAAACATGGTCAGCTGGCTAGAGTCAGACGCTCAAACTCAGGCTCCATAGGGTGCCATTGCCGTTGCCACCCAGTTTGTTTACCAAAATGCTGCTCGGCTGATCCCTTGTATGTGTGTGTGTGTATATATATATATATATATATATATATAGAGAGAGAGAGAGAGAGAGAGAGAGAGAGAGAGAGAGAGATTGATAGATACATAGATATAGATAGATATAGATATATACCTATACACACAGTAGCTTTATAGTAGCCTAGTAGTAGTAGCCTAGTAGCCTATTAGTAGTAGAAGTAGTGGTAGTATTTTTTTAAAGACTGCTGGGAGTAATTTCTGTTTTTAATATATTATCAATTAAATTTCACACAATCAATTTGATAAAAAATAATTGTCAAATGATGTGAATGTTTTGATATACACAAATGAGAAAATAACAGCAGCTAGGTTGAGGTGATATTCTTATGTAAAAATGTATAATGCTTTTTTGAGACATTATGGGGTACCGAAACTGGCATAATAATTAATTGATTAATTGATTGATTTATTAATTCATTCATTTATTAATATGTCATTAAATGTACCAAAAATAAATACCCACGACGACGCAGAAATGTCTGTCTGACCCCCAGCCAGCCTGCCAATTAACACTGTCTATACACCCCGAGAAGCAGCGAACTCCATGCAATGCCTTTGTAACTGTTATCAGGGCCGGATCTACCATATGGGGGACCTGGGCAGGTGGGGGGGTTAGGCTCATGTCGGAACTATGACACAAATCTAAGACCAATCAGAATGATATAAAAATAGTTTCCAAGAAGATTAAGTCTCATGATTAATTGTCATTGGATGGCTGTGGTGAGTGACTGGTGAGCCATTAATTTTTCCATAGACATTTTGTAAAATGCTTATAAGCGATTCATTTATATTATCATGTAACATTTCATTCGGACAAAAAAGAAAAGCCCTATTTCCGTTATAAGCCTCTAAAAATGTTACTGAATGATGTATCAATGTATTTCCGGCAAATATTGAAAGAATAAAGGGTCTCAATGAAATTATGTGCAGTGTCACATGTTTAGTGTAAATTGTCACATGACCAGAGCTGTTTACTTCCGGGTTACACCAGGAAAAGAGCTGGGCTGCATCAAAGCTCCCAAACAAGAGGTTATTAAAGTATGTTAACATAAATAGGACAACAGACACAGAAGTCCTCCGTCATTCAGATAGATGTGCAATGTAATTGGAAAGAGAGTGAAAAAGGAGATGACACACCCACTGTTCAAATTCAACATGTCATGTAATATTAGCATATCATAGAGACACTGCGTAACGCGTCATCATTCAGAAACCACGCCCAAGACAGGGGAAAACAGAAAGCCCCCCTCCAATCCTGGCGTTATCCTATGTCACGTGCATGGTTGCGTGTTGCAGAAAAAGATCGTATATACGGAAGATGAAAACGCCAACTTACTTCCTTGACAGCTAGATCCACATTTTTCTTCTCACCAATTCTCAATGGCTTCCTTGTTTTACTCAGGAGTACAAAAAAACTTTAACTGGCGATTTTTTACATTTGTTGTCTGCGCAGCTTTTAACACAACAGCTTTTAGCTATGTTTAATTCAAGGAAAATGACGCTGGTGTGTGGAAATGAACGGAGCCTTTCCCCCGTGATGGGCGTGGCCTATTTCATGCAGTGTCTCTATACTACATACATCACTACACCATGTCATTGTTAGGTAAAAAAACACACACGCGCGCGCGCACGCACACACACACACACACACACACACACACACACACACACACACACACACACACACACACACACACACACACACACACACACTCACACACACACATCATTGGATATAGCATCCACCACTTCAAACCAACCTCACACATATTTATAACCTGGGTTCATCTTCCACCAGGTAGATCCGAAGAGGAGTTAAGAAGTTCCATAATTTTTGCCTGCAGCTCCTTGGCTTTCGCTGCCTCCTCTCCTTCTCCTGTTTCCCCTGCCACCCAGAGTCCCTTCAGCACTGACTGCAGGGCATCTGCATTCTTCACAGAGTAGTTCATCTGGTCCCGGTCGGCCTGGATCTCCTCCACCCAGTCCAGGTAGGCTTGAAGTAATCCAAGGTTGTCCACAAAGTTTCCAATGATCCGGAGTCCCGGTCGACGTTGCTCCAGCTCCCTTAGCCTCTTCCTCCCCACCTCTCTGATGTCATTCCCAACGATGCTATACGAGAAAATTACCAGGGTGAGAGTCATTCTTTGACATTAACTCACACTAGATGGCAGTGTGTTCATGCATTATAACATTGAGAGCACTGAGCCTGAGTTGATTTGTTTTGCTCATACATCAGTGTCTTCAGAGAGGTGTTTTTTTGCTGAGACAGTTGACAGTGATGCCAGTGATGTCCAGGTAGAGTTCCTCCACTGGTGTTGTACTCCAGAGCGTTCCACAGCTTCAAAACCCCCTCTGGACCCAGCTTATTGCCACACATACTGTATAAAGGACAGATATGAACTGTAACACGTAACACCAGCACAGGATTCATATAGGGCTGGAGCTTTTATACAGTAGCCTATGAAGTAGATTTAATTTCCACCCATTATGTCAATTAGCCTACATCACTTGGCTCCATCCCAATGTATTGTAACGTATCGGTGATACGCCAAAGAACGGAGAGTTGTAGTTGGTACAGGTTCTTTATTCACAGGCTTCTTTAGCTCCTAGCAGCTAGCTTCACAGAGCTAGCTCTACACACAACACCCGGTCTCGCTCACTCCATAGCTTGACTGCCTCCGGCACCCCGGCCGCTGGTCCTATATACCCCGTTTCCCCTAGGAACACACCCGCACACATTAGTTCCTAGCTACAATCCAGACACTTATGTTGCACATCACATTACAGGTAATACTTGGATTACCTGAAACGCTACATACTCCTCACCCAACATTTGTTAACACCCACGTTAACACCCACAACCCACACATATCCCCCTGTACCAAAACACACCACCCCACAACATTTTGTATTCCCCCAATTTGTCTCTTATTATTTCACTACTTCTTAATTTTCGTTCCACCACCACCATTTGCATTTCTTTTAATTTCTTCCCTCTTTTCCCATTCCTTTAAATTCAACCCACATTTCAATTCACATTCCCATTCCAATAGCCCTTCTCTTTAACACCACTTATTTTGCATTCACTCCCACCATCATTTAGTTACTTCCCATTAGCACCCTTTTCCCCAACATTTTCACTTAACACAAGCCCCAACATTTACATTCCCTCTTTTCTCTTTACAACCCATCACATTGACATCATTCTTTTTTCCATTACCTTCATTTAAACCTTTTTTTTCTTATTCACATTATCCCACTTCACTTCAACCACTATTTCCATCCCCCCTTTTAAAGCTTATGTCCCACCTAAAGCATGCTAGTCCCGCTCAACCCCCAGTGGGGTTAGTCCTCTGCAGTGTAACTCTTTTCGGTCCCCCCTTTGTGCCCCACAGACCTCACACTCCCTGCAGTATCTCCGCACGTCCTCCTTTTGTTTGCCCCAATAGAAATGTCCACGGATGAGGCTGAGTGTCTCTTCGGGCCCACGATCACCGTATGGGCCCTTGTGCATCCACTTCAGTGCCAATTCTCGCAGGCAACCGGGTACCACCCACTGGGTCCCGCTTTTCCCGTGCCCCTTTCTCTCTAAAACCCCAGCTCCACCCAGTTGCAGGTCCGAAAACATGTTCCACAATCCTTTCGTGGCACCGGAAAACATGTGAATCTCCTCCACAGGGGGCCGGCGTCCGGCCGCCACCCACGCATACACCGGACCGATATCCGCATCCTCCATCTGTCTGCGTCTCCGCTCATGCCCGTCGACCTCCCAGATGGCCCTGTCTTCGTCTGTCTGCTCCACCTCTTGCACTCGCTCGTCCTCCCGTCCCGCTCCCCCAGGGTGCGGCGTGTTGAGGACAGCAGGGCGGACACCATCGGCGTCGATCTCCACCTCGACTTTCTGCAGTGCGGCCGTGGGGGCTGTGTAGCGGCTTGGTTGGGGCGTCTCCTCCGGCCTTGACCCCTCTCGCTCCCCCGGGGACACGAGTGCCGCTCCCCCGACTGTAACAGCTCTGCAGATGATGTCGCTCACTTCCCTCTGGCTGTTCAAAACGATCCCCGCTCTCCTGATGGTCTCGTCGCTGATGATGATGTCCCCCTCTACCGGCTGGTATGCAGAGCAGCTAGCCTGGGCCGGCTCAACAGTCACTCTCCTGCCCAGAACAATCGGCTCTGCACTGCTCCGCTGCTCCGCCGCTTGTTGCTCAGGCTGCTCCACTGCTCCGCTACTCCGCTGCTCCTCTGCCTGTTGCTCCGGCTGCTCCCCCGGCTGTGTGTCTCTTCCAGCGTTCACACTCTTAGTGCAGTCTCTAGCTAAATGTTCAGGCGACTGGCAAGCCCAACAAAGCCTCACCTGTCTCTCCTCTCTCGCTGTCCTCCAATCCCCGACAGCTTCTTGACATTCTCTGGCTAAATGTCCGATCGCGCCGCATGCCCAGCAGGCTCCCTGCTGTCCATGTCGTTGTCCCGCATACCCGGTCCGTCTCCCGGGTCCGCCTCGGCACCACCTCGCCACATGGCCCGGTTCTCCACAGCTCAAACACAGTCTATTTTGTGGTTCCTCCAGCCGTTCTCCACACTGCGCTCCCTCTGCGCTCATCAAATCCACCCGCTGCATGACTTCTCGCAGCGTCCGCATCACCTCTACTGCCCAGGCAGGAGTTTCTTCCACCAGCCGTCTGACTTCTTTCAACACACGGGCTTCCATGCCCGCCAGCATCGAGCTGATCTCTGTCGTCAGCCCCTCTTTTCTCCCGTTCGCCGACAGGCTTTCTTCTAGGCGCACCATCACACGTGGCGCTCGTAGCAGCTAGCTCACACAGCTAGCTCGCTACCGCTAGGTCGCTCGAGCCTTTGATCTCTAACTTTTCTCCACTGTTCCTCCTCACTCTCTCCCCTCTCGACCGAATCAGAGGCGCTACCGCTTTACTGTCTGACACCAATGTAACGTATCGGTGATACGCCAAAGAACGGAGAGTTGTAGTTGGTACAGGTTCTTTATTCACAGGCTTCTTTAGCTCCTAGCAGCTAGCTTCACAGAGCTAGCTCTACACACAACACCCGGTCTCGCTCACTCCATAGCTTGACTGCCTCCGGCACCCCGGCCGCTGGTCCTATATACCCCGTTTCCCCTAGGAACACACCCGCACACATTAGTTCCTAGCTACAATCCAGACACTTATGTTGCACATCACATTACAGGTAATACTTGGATTACCTGAAACGCTACAGTATATTTAAAGTTACAACTCTCTTGAAAAATACTATATTCACTGACAAGAGCTTCTTGTAGGACAGCACAAACAGGTTGTCCTTGTTCCGGATGTAATCATAGACCTTTTCAGCCATGTTACTGTCTTTGTAGAACTTGGAGGTGTATTCCTTCACCTGCTCCTCCTCAAAGCCCTTCGGGGGATGGCCTTGTTGTGAGAATAACGGAGGCCTCAGGGAGAAGAGTGCCCTTGATTAAAGCCACCATCAGCTCTGACACTGCCACCTTAGACCCCACGTCCATGTCCTTGTCGGGTGTATTCCAGTCCAGGTGGAATTTCAACTCATCTAATCCATCTAAGATGAAGAGCAAAGAGCTCGGCGAAGCAAAAAAACAAACAGGCATAACTGTCTTTAGGTACCAGAACCGATCTCCAAGCAGGTCCAGTAAGCTCAGTGGCACATCGATCAGATTGAGCTCTCTAAAGCGCAGGTCAAAAACATAGGTGCATTCACGCATTTTCTCCCGTAACGCCCACTCATACACCAGTCTCTGTACCACTAGGCTACGCTCTTCCCTATGCCAGGAATACCCTTCACGTTAACCCTTTTCGGGGGCCGTCCTGATGTGTCTTGGGGGCTCAGCAGATGGCACGGGCAGATGTGCTGGCAAGCCTGGTGGTCATAGATGCAAGCTCGTCTACTTGCTAGGTCAAAGTACTCATGTTGGCTGCTGTCGACTAAGTCATTATCATCTGTCACGAAAGAATCAGTGTAGCAGATCTCGATGTGAGAAGCTGAGTTTGAAGCCTCTCCCTCCCCCTCTGAATAACATTTTAGTTGCTCTGTCCGTTTCAGAAGGGTTGTTTTATGGGCAGAAATGGGAACTGCAATGGAAGATATGCAACAAATGGATCACGCAAACACATTTGGCTAGATCATAAGACATCTTAAGTCAAGAAAATATAGTTTTTAATTACTTATCAGTTCTGTCAAGGAAGGATTACACTAAATTATTCAGCAGTTCTACTATTTCAATATAAGTAAATAGTCAGTATATTAACATACCTCGATATTGGCCAACTTCACACCTGCCCGGTTTCAGTTCTTCTTTAACTGCATGAAGAGATCATTTGAATGAATTTTCACAATATCAAAATGAATGAAGCATTGTCTTTATAAAGTGTAATATGTCTGAGGTTTTATGGTGCTAGGAAGAAAATTTTGAATAATTTTCTTTGACATAGTTTTAATAAAAGAAGAAATTATACCTTTGACTTCAGCAGTTATGTTGAATCCCTTCCTCTTCCCTTTGAATAGTTTAGCAATGGGGCCTTTAGACTTCTTGTCTGTGGGTAAATTAACATAGAAAAACATTAAATCATGATATTGGACACTCATGATATTGGACACACTAATTTAACTTGAGACACATTAACATTAACATTGCATTAACTGTTGTGTACCTTTCTCATTGCTGAACCAAATATTATAGGCATATAGGCAATCACTTTGCCACCATCAGGGCCGAGAACTTGGCAAGACATCAGAGTGCATTTAAATTGTGCCCTGTTCATAATTGCCCTATGACTCTTACTCAGGCAGTGGTTGTCTTTAGTTCCAGTCCTGCAGTTTGGACTGCAGGATTTTGAATGACACCATTAATTTAACTTAAAATGTACATGTTTTACTTGTTAATACAAACTCACCTTCAACTTTAACAGTTGTAGGCGCTAGCCTCCCATCTCATCTGTGCCACTCCTGCAAATATCTTCTTATACGTATTCAGCATTGATCTGTGAGCAGCTTCTGGCACTTCTAGAAGATTCTAACAATTTAGACACTACCCACGTTCTCTCCTACTGGCCAGCCCAGTCACATGGTATTCAATCAAATAATTTCACACTTATAACAAGAGGTGGCGCTATTGTTCAAAGCATATAAGACACAACAACTCAAAAATATTTGCAACACAATCTGTTAGGATAAAATACACAAGCTATTTTACCAGAATACAAAAAAGCAGGACATTTTCTAGTACCTGTAAGAACTTCTGGCTGCTCTCCTCACTGGCACACACAGTGTCTCTAGAGCCTGGGCCACAGCATTGGAAGGTGACCTTTCCAATAAGGACAGGTAGTGGGCAGATGAAAGCGCCTCAGCATCATGCAACCAACGCAAAGGTGCTGGGTGGTCACGAGTTCAGTTCCGCAGCAAATCTCTCTCGGACCGGAGTAGCTGCTGAGCTGAGTTCATGGCTTCTATGAATGTTTCTACTGCCAAGAAGAATAAATAAAGGCATTTGTGGACAATAGGCAACACCCAAAATGCATCAAGTGATTCTAACAATGACTACAGCTTTAAACGACTGATTATCTTCGACAGTCTCTTAAAAGCATGCTGAAACATACATCACTTGAAATACTGTGTTGACCTTACAGTTCACACACCCAAACTCAGCAAAACAAAACAATAAGACTTTTGGTAGGCTACAAGTAGCTCATATGCACACTAATTAAAATGCTTACCTTAAGCCTTCTTCCTATCTAGTTTTGCCATTACAGTCTTGCTTGTTGCTTGGCAGTGCAGCTGGTTTGTGTTGTGCCGTAAGATGCACAGAGGCAGAGTACCATAGGCCTACTGTATGACTTTTGGCAGCAATTCGAACACCCTCTCAGAGTAGAGTCCATAGTTCAAAGAATTCAAGTCTTTGTCTGTGACGGTGATTGCGGTCACGGTGTTTTATTTTATCACACAGAAACATGCCAACTCCTTTGAGGTTGGAAAGATTAGAAAACAATGCGCAACATGCGAAAATATCAAAATATGTTATTCATGTTCATGTCATACAGTCTCTATTGAGCCTTCAAAAGCCCATCTAATGCTGGAAAAGACAGTCAATGAACCACTTTTTCTGAAGGATCTCTCATTGAACTACTCAAACCTCTCTCAAACAAATTTATCTTTACACATAATGCCCAGAGAACAGATCGTAATGTAACAAGTCGGTATCAGGCCGTTAATTATTAGGCTAATCTGTTTATTTGAACTTTTGTCTATTTTATCATCATAATAAATCTCACACTATCACTCACAGGTTTTGATGACCCATGTAGACAAAGAGAATCAAAATGAGCGGATTCAGCTCATTAGAGGAAATGGACAGCAGCATGAGAGTTAGTCACCCAGTGTCATGTGCTGTCTCACACACGGATCTGCTGAAGTGTTTATTTCCCTTGCAAAATATAACCTTACACAGTTGCACCAGACACATGGTTATTGGATTTATTTTAATTTTTATGGTTAAATTAGTTTTAAATTAACTTATCATAAATTTGTAATGCAATGAATTGACTTCCTTTCGAAAGTAAGAATTGAGGGAGTTCCGTCTCCGAAAAGTCATAGTGCTATACACATTTTTGTCCATTGAGGCAGACGAAAGATCTTAAAGTTGTGATTATCTTTGAAGAGGTTAAGGCACACTCAAATCATTTACTGGTTGACAGAGTCACTATAGAGAGTGACCAACTTAGGCTACTCAGAAGTAGGCCTAACGTCACTGTAAAGCTCTTTACTTTATAGGGGTAAAACATATTTTACTTGATTTGATTCTTTCATGCATTTTGCTTGTTCTTTTATATGAATTTTATCGTTTATCGATAAGTCTTTTATCTTTTGTGTCTCTTGTCTGTACTTTTGTATCCTGGTTAAAACCATTCGGATCCATGAACTCACATTCTGTGATGGTCTCCATTTTAAGAGTGTGTGTTATACTGTAGCTTGTGTATACTATGTATGTGTGTCACATTCTGCTGAAAGGCATTATGAGCCATTAGGATCATGATAAACATGACTCTGTAACATATTGTGAGTTGGAAAGGTCCACAGCAGTGTGGTAGTGTACTAGGAGCACAATGAAACCAGGCCAACTTCCTCCTCCTCACCCATCTGTTCATCCTTCCCTCTGTCTGTGCAGGCAGAGCCAGGGTTGCAGTCATGCATGTGGACACAGTCTTTCTTTTGTGTCCTGTGATTTTTGGTAAGTAGCCTAGTTTAATCTATTTGTGTTGAATACAAAAAAGTTACATTAGAATTGGATTTTGTACTGTATACATGCATTTTGATGCTATATGAGAGAAGTTATTTTTTTATTAAATGGGGAACGTTGATTATACATGTTTACTGCATATTTATTATATTTATTTACATAAGAGTTTATAACACTACTTAGACACTTTAGACATTAAGACACATTTTAATTTATTATATATTGTTTACAGTATATTGCCCATATACCTTCTGCACTATTTTTTATTTTATTTTATATATATAGGCCTATATATATATATATATATATATATTTTTTTTTAACCTTTTCTACCTTATTACTTTCCTTTACTATAGGCTGTATTTTGCTATTGTGACACATGAATCTCCATAGGGGAACAATCAAGTACATCTTATTATCATCACAGATGAAGTACTTTCTGTTGCATGAATAAAGTAGACCTATTTCAGTAATTTCTTCATAAAATTACTGTTGATGACAATATGCTTCCAATTCCAAGATAAGAGCAAATCACTTCAGTCAAAGTCATTTTTAGTACTTGGCCGAATAATATCCATAGACTAGACTAGACTAGACAAGTAAGAAAACAGAATAATATCCATAGACTAGACTAGACGAGTAAGCTCTATTTTAGAGCCAAAAGTGTATAATTCAACTTCCCGTTTCTAAAAATACATCTGTTGCAAAATTCTTCTCTGTGCATTTGCAGACAATGCAGTTCAATACTAATGGTTCTAATATCTACAGTAGGCTAACTCTATCTAATCCACAGTAATTCACTGTTGAGGCTTATAAAAGTGTCTTGGGCTCAATTCAGGGAAACATCTGTGATGGAAAATGAGCACACAATATATATCTTGATCTGATTGTCTCCCTTCCTTAGAGTCTCCTAGCTGGCTTTCTAAGGTGCTCACACCAGTTTAATTAGGTCTTTTCTTGTTTTAGCTTATGTGAAGCACATTGAATTTGCCTTTTGTGCTATAATATAAATAAGGTTTGCCTCGCCTTTTCTTTGTCACAGCAGCAGCAGCCTCATGGAGGGGGGCCCAGTCTTTCTCTCCTGTACCCTCAGTCCCTGAGCATGTCCAGGCCCTGGCCGGGACCTGCGTGGTGGTTCCCTGCTCCTTCCCTCCTCCAGCGTCTCATCCGCCCAGGGCCAGGAAGGAGAGGGTGGACGTCAGGATGAGGTTCAGAGGTGGAGGCCGCCTGTTTCCTCTACGCAGCACAGCATTCAACAGCGAGGACAGAGTTCAGGTGTCCATGGACTTCCGAGGTCGCACGTCTCTTCACGGGCAAATTGCGGACGGAGACTGCTCTGTGACGATCGAACGGGTCGGCCTGGAGGACTCTCGTGTCTTTGAGATCGCCCTGAAGGGAGGTGATGAGTTACTATGGGGGAAACCGAGGAGCTTCACTCTGGATGTCTCAGGTGAGTGGGGGATTTGTCAACTCTCGTTCAACCAAGTGTTCTCTTGTAGAACAAGCACATTTAAACATGTCCCCCACCAGTGATGTAGTTCCACCCTTGGGTCAGTCAACAAAGTCAACATGACAGTGTGACTATTAACAAAAGGACGAGACTGATCCATAGTCCCCCCCTTTGATGGGGGACATGATCATGTAGCAGGCTACATTTTGCCCTTCCCATGAAACAGCATCTTTACTTCCTTGATTTGTGTCTCCTTTTGTCCATTTACTTGTACTGGTGCAGCATGATACATGACTGCCAGATGGTTTGTTTGTACATAACCATCTGGGAACGAGTCGCTCGGGAAACCGTTTCAAAGGACAGGCAAAATACCTGGCAGGTGATTGGATGAACCATCTGTCTATCACATCTATCACGGGCTTCTCGCTGGCTCCTATAGGATGCTGCGAACCACCGGTGGTTCGGATTCAAACCAATAGATTGAAGCATGGCGAGATGGATTTGTTGTGTGATTGTGATCTCATGATCTCGTGCGAATCCAGCTGCCTACAAGGGTAGAAGCATGAGGTCACCATTAAAGACACTCTTTTCCAGGAAGCAAAGGTGGTGGAAGTTGATGTCATGGGGACTTTAATGAAATACACAATAATAATAAGACAACACACCGATCACAGATGTTTTTGTCGCTGGCAGAAACCCCCGAGGCTCCTGTCATCAGTGGCATGTTGGCCGCCACAGAAGGACAGTTGGTCAGTCTGAACTGCACCGTCAGCTCTTACTGCCCCTCCAGACCGCCGACCCTCCAGTGGCGCTGGGAGAGAGGAGCCCAGGGAAATGGCAGCGAGCACGAGGAAGTCCAGACGCTTTTCCCTCAGAGCCACAGGCCCACGCTGCTGACCTCCGTGTCCTTTACTGCGTCGTCCAGAGTCAAACCCCGGCTCAGGTGTGAGGCCAGCTACCCAGGAGCCAAGACAGCAGCCGCTTTGAAAGAGCTCCATGTGACATGTGAGCATATTTGTTTTTGTTTCTTATATTTGTGTGTCTTTGGGAATAGAATAGAATAGAATAGAATAGAATAGAATAGAATAGAATAGAATAGAATAGAATAGAATAGGTTCTGCTTTTGCTACATTTGAAAGGAAGGGACTTTATAGTCTTCTTCCAGATGGAGAAGTTTATAGGAGCAGTTCGCCCAAAAGTGAAAATTCTGTCATCTACTGACCCTCGTGCCAGTTGAAACCCAGGTGAAGTTTGGCCATATAACACACAGCAAGGTTTCCAGTACAACTCTAGAGAGAATACATGTAGGTCCCCATTCAATTCAGTACATTACAACTGAAGTCAACGGAGACCTGTTCTCTCTCTCTCTCTCTCTCTCTCTTTTCCCAGTTTAACAGGCACAATCAATTGGTAAAAATAATATTGTTGATCATTTTATATTCTCATTCTTCTACTCCCATCTATCTATATACTGTATAAATTTGGCAATGTGGGCAATGTTTCAATTTTGTGTCCCGGAAGTGATGTCACTCAACTGGAAGTGATGTAATCAGTGATGTCATAAGGGGGCACACACACTATTCGCGATCCACACACTTTTCCACAAGTGGGGCAGGTAAGTGTGGTATCTGGCTGCTGGACTGTACTTGTTGTGCGTGCATGTCGTTGTGATCGTTTCTCTGCACGTCTCAGTGATATATTCTCCTCAAGGTGAGAGGTGCCTGAAAGGCAGGAGGAGCGCCAGGTGTTTGGGTCTGCTGCGGCCCTTTCCAGGTTTGAAGGTGTTATGTTGCATCTCTTCAGGAGCTCCTTCATGTGGTCCTTGTAGCGCCTTTTCTGACCGCCAGCAGACCTCTGGCCGGATTGTAGTTGGCCATAGAGGGTTTGTCGTGGCAGACGAGTTGCAGGCATGCGGATCACATGACCTAGCCAGCGGAGCTGTCTGCGTGCCAGAATCACCTCTATGCTGGATAGGTTGGTGCGTTCATAAATCTCAGCATAGGGGATGCGCACACACACACACACACACACACACACACACACACACACACACACACACACACACACACACACAAGGAGGCATTGTGACATCACTGAGGATATCATCTGTGATGTCATAAAACTGATGATGTCATCAGTGATGTCATAAGGGGGCACACACACGCACACACCACCCCCACTGATGATGTCATCAGTGATGTCATAAGGGGGCACACACACACAGTATACATTTGGCAATGTGGGCAATGTTTCAATTTTATGTCCCGGAAGTGATGTCACTCAACTGGAAGTGATGTCATCCGTGATGTCATAAGGGGGCACACACACACACACACACACACACACACACACTTCACATTCTTATTATAGGATTTTTCTTTTTCTCTTTTTTGTATCCTTTCATTCTCTGTAGTTGCCCCAAAAGATGTGATGGTTCGGGTCCAGTCCCTGATGGTCCAGGAGGGAGCCAATGCGTTGCTGGTCTGTACCTGTAAAGCTGACCCGCCAGTGTCAGAGTACCGCTGGTCCTACAGCCAGCACGGCCGCACTATCAACCTGCACTGGCACACGCACACAGTGCGGGTGTACAATGTCACCCGGGACATGAGGGTCCGCTGCTCAGCGCAGAACCTGGTTGGTCGAGGAGAGTCCCACCCCACCGCGCTGAACATACAATGTAATTCAATAAAGGCTAAGTTAAAGCAACCCAGTGACCACATACAGTGTGAAACCACTCAGGCAAAAGTATAAAAGCTTGGTTATACTTTCACCCTTGTGCTTTCACGGATGGCGCACGCACTTCAACAGAGCATGGAGGCATTTATTATAGTTGCCGCATTCTCCATTGCATTATTCTCCACAAAGACAGGGGTCGGTAGAGAGAAAATACCCTGTAACAGTACGTTTTTGCCCATTTGATTCTCTTTGTAATTTGTCAACAAACGCTGGTATGAGCGTACGATACCAGCTCCCTCAAATTCATCCATTTTGAACTGAGTGACACTAGCATGGCTCACAACAAGTTACAACATCTGGGAGGTGCTTTCAGAGAAGTTTACAGTCTACATTTTGAATTGGGGCTTAATGTCACTGGAGGAGGTCTTTTAAAATGACTTATTTTATGTTTCAACAATACTAACCATCCCCCCCTTTATTTCAATGTCCCTTACTTTTCTGCACTGTCTCTTCTCCAGACAAGCCAGCCATCCTCCGCCTCTCCTCCACCTGTGTTGCTGAGGGGTCAGAGGTGCTGTGTCGCTGTTCAGTCGACTCCAACCCCCGAGCAGCCGTCACATGGAGTGTTAATGGGAGTGTTCCCCCTAGTGGTTACAACATGTCAGTACCATCAGAGCCTGGGACTCTAGCTGTACTGAGGGGCCACATGGACAAACCCCTGACGGTGATCTGCTTTGCTTTCAATGCAGTGGGCAACGACTCCCTCGTTCTGCTGCAGGGAGGAGAAGGTGTGTTCAAAGCTTCTTCTTTTTACACACCGCAGGGCAGGATGCCACTGAAATCTTTATTCCAGGATCACATGCAGCTGGATGAGTTTTGTTCAGACAGTTGAGTGAGGCCACTGAGAGTGTCTGTCTGTCTGTGGACAGATTTCTCAACGCGATAGTGTCACAACCGTGCAAGCTGCAGTCACGGAACTTTACAGGTGTGTAGTTCACATCACAATGAAGGATGACTTTGGAGATAGGTGTGGTGCAAGCGAGGGGCCCCAAAGTCCCCCCCAACCCCCCACATTCGTTTTAATTCGGGGGCGTTGCGGCTGGTGTTATTCTGGTTTTCATGCCGATCAAGTATGTTTAATATTGCTTTAAGCCAGGGGTGGCCAAACTACTGCCCGCGGGCCAACTGCGGCCCGCTAACCGTTTTTAAGTGGCCCGCCATGAACTTAGCCATTTCCTTTTTTTTCTTTTTTTTTCTAAAAACGTTTTTCCGTTTTTCTGTTTTAAAGTTGAAAACGAAAAACGAAAACGAAAACGGGGGAAAAAAACGGAAAAACAAAAACAAAAAAACTGATTCCCCCCATTTCGTTTTTTCAATTTAAAACCATTGAAAATGGGTTATACTTGAGTACCCTGACCTGGTCTATTTATTTTTAAACATTTTTAATACTGAATGAATGTTTAATACTAATGTTATGTTAAATTATCTCTGTCTTAACCTGTTGGCACAGGAAAAGAAAATTTTAAAACATACAGAAATACCCATTGTAATAGGTGAGCACATCAATAAACTATGTGTCATGTATTTATTTAGGTAGAAATTAAATTTCTGATGGCACAAGGGTTTTCTGGTACAATTTTTGTTGCTGCGAAAACTGACGTGCTTAATATTGTTTGGCCCGCAACTCCTTATATTTTTCTGTATGCGGCCCACAACCAAAAAAGTTTGGCCACCCCTGCTTTAAGCCTACTCCTGACACGTTTTGTGGACCCGTATAACAACCCGAAAAACAAAAAGCAATCAAAATGAGTGAGTAGACAGAAGACAATTAAAATGGCAATCTGAGGTGTATGTGTAATGTATGAGGGCTATGTGTGACTCAAATGGGATGCACATTAATTTGATTATTCAACAGTCTGCATGTTTGAGCCATATTGTACCATATTATATCAATAGCGGGGGGATTGTTATGATCATGATAACCATAAGCATGCTTAGCTCTAGTGATACCATTATGTCATGCTTTTGTATGAATGATACGCGATGCTGTAGCTTATGTGTTGTGATTTACACACGTTTTTTTCATTTGATTATCTGAAGAGGCCTACAGAGGCTTAAATTATTCATTAGGCTGAAAATCTCAAAGATAAACATGATAATATAATAGTATTTTGTATAGTAGACGTATATTTTGGTTGAGAACCCCTGTGTTAGATCATACGCTGATTGTTGTTGTCGACTTGCAGCAATGGCTCCTCTGCTGTGGAAGGTGATACCTGCCGTGTTCATCTGCCTCATCATACTCCTCCTCTCACTTCTTCTGCTGTACTGCTGCCGAAGGAAGGCTGGAAAGTATGAGCAGAGCATCCAAATCCCTTTGACTGTTTACTGAAACAAATAAACAAACAAACAACAAACCAAACACATGCTGTAAGGTTGACATGTCTGTATTTTCTCTCCTCAAAGGCGCGTTCTGAGACCTGCAGCAGTTTACCCCAGAGAATTGGGAATTTATCAGGAGCGGATGCCCCTCTACATCAACTGCACAGAAGTCACCCACGTCTACACCAATGGCAGCTACCAACTAATATACCAGAACTGCACACCGCTTTTTGTCCACACCAAACAGGTTTGGTTAACTTGATTCTTGGAACAGAATCTGATTAATTTCTCAGCAGGTACATTTTCACATACTAGGAATTTGACTTGAGATTGGTGCCGTGCAAAGACATTTAGACAGACAAACAAGCAGCAACCAAGCTTTACAAATAGAATTTAAATATCAAATGTCAGAGATAGAGAAGTTCCTCCACAGAGAGGGGGGTATAACTTAAGGGGGAAACTTAATTTGAAGCAACTCTATGTTCACACCAGTCTTAAAAAAAATTGCATCTCAATTTGTGGGGTGACTTTGTGGAACAGTTTGGAAGAATTGTAATTTTTTTTAACAAATATTGCAGTTTAAAATTAGGTACAGAAACACATTTTTTGGGAAATATAGAAATGAGAAAGGGGAATGCAATGCACGATCTTCGTAATGTTGTCGGCTTTAAAACAAAAAGTTTACTTTTATTTCATGAATGAACAAGGTTGTTGATTAGAGTAGCTGTGTTATTATAATGTTGATAATTATGTATGTCAATTTAGTCTAGTTGTGTATGATGAACACTGGAACGAACAGTTAATCAGATCTGTTGAGTTTAAGTATTATTAGAGAATAGGGGTAGGACTAAGCATCTGCTTCCTCCTACTCCTTTTCATATACCAACATTGCGACATGGTGCTACCAGCTACCTAAAAAGCCTATCCGCTTACCAAAGATCCCATATATAACATCTCGTGTGAGGACTCCATGTGAAATCAACTGGGAAAGTTACTCGTCGTTTCTAACCTCGTCCAAGTAGGCCAGAAACGGGTCCCATATAGTTGAGAACTTCCCGAGTGAGTTGGTCAAATAAACTCATACTTAACATATCTAAAACTATGTGTATAATTTTCGGCTTTAAGCATAGATTGTTAAACAATCCTAAAATTAGTTTACTGATAAATGGTCAAGCTACACGGCAAGTAAAAACTGTGAAGCTTCTTGGACTTTGGCTTGACAGTTCATTGTCGTGGTCCGAGCACATCAACAGGGTGGTTGCCAAAATGGGTAGAGCAGTTGCCATTACTAGAAAGTGTGCATCATTTGTTACACCAGTATTACTTCGCCAAATTGTTTGTTCATTAGTTCTGTGTCATTTGGATTATTACTCTGTGGTATGGTCATCTGCGTCTAAGGGTCTACTAGGCAAGTTACAAGTAGCACAAAACAAAGCAGCTAGGCTGGTCCTGGGGTGCTCCCCTAGGTCCGACGTAGCTGACATGCATATAGGTCTTACATGGCTTAGTGTTGACCAAAAGCTAACGGCCAACCTACTTATATATTTTCACAGAGTTATTCAAACTCAAACTCCTCAATTTATTTTCAACAACATAATTTATAGTTCAAGTATTCATACACACTCTACCATATGGGCGAGTGGTGGTCAGATGACTTTACCCAGACCAAAAACCAACCACATGAAGAAAACTGTCACAGGTCCATAGCCTCTTGGAATTGTCTACCATGCGATATTTGTTCCATCAAAGCTAGGGAAGGTTGGTTTTAAACAGATGCTTAGATCCCATCTACACTCACACACACTATCACACACTATCACACACAGTCACACACACACACACACACACACACACACACACACACACACACACACACACACACACACACACACACACACACACACACACACACACACACAATGATGTTTGTCACATCACCTTTCATTCTACGTTTGTTTTAAAGTATAGAGAGTTGTACGGACCATATACAGTACTAATATTTGGGCTATTGACCAGCTGGAGGACTAGCTGACCATGCGATTGTGCCTGTCTTAGCTTAGATTTGTTTTTTATTCTTTCTTCTGTTCTTTTCCTTTGTGTTTTTTTATTTTAATTAATGCGTGTCAAACGTGTATTTTGTCTTGGACCCCTGGAAGACTAGCTGTCGTCTAGGTGGCAGCTAATGGGGATACTTTTAATAAACAAATAAACATCATCAGTGCTATGACATCACAATTACAGTGACATCACTGATCATGTCATAGACATTATGACATCATCAGTGGGACAAAAATTGAAACAAACAGAGCCCACTTACTCCCTTTTATTATGATGATGATATGAAAGGTATTTACATGATGTACAATTTGTATGGAATGTGCTGAGAGATTCACTGAGAGAGTGAAAGACACGTATGTATCTTTCTACAACTTGATTGATTTAATCACATCTGTCCCTGTTTCCCAGATCTGTCCGATGGGCAGGAGAGGTGGGGAGAGGCGAGTGGGGGAGAGAAGAAGAGGAGAGCGAAGAGGAGCAGGAGGAGAGAGACAAGCGCAGAGAGCAGTGAGAGAGACCGGCCCTGAAACTGACACGGCCATCTATGTGGAGATTCTCTAATCCTCTGATATGATTCAATACATTTTCACAGTGATGATAGACAGAAACAGTATATGTCATTTACAGCTTATCCTAACTGTAGGCCTACATGTCAGGATTGGGGGTCAATTCATCAATTCCAGCAGAGGCAAAGCAAGAGTGTGGCCTCTGGGGCTTAAGCTCCGAATGTTTCAAAAGCCCGGAATCTTTTAGGTTTCTAAAATAACTTCAACTTTATGTCATCTCTGGAGAAAAAGTTGTGGAACAGGAGAGGAAACAGGACAAGAGAAGGAGAGATGATGAGGGGAGTGAGAAAGGAGTGAAAAGCAGAAGAAAAAATCTACAGGAAATCTACAGGAAACATAATTGGAATTTCTGTGAAATTCCTATTTAATTTTCTTTTCTTACAACATATCTGAGATTACATCTAGTGTTATATATGATCAGTACTGAATATAAAATGTTACGTAACCGTGTTTGTAATCATAATTCATGCATTATGATCGAACTGCTGTTTATTTGATTTATAATGTTTAGCGAGTCAAGACAAACTCTGTTAGAAGTGGAATTTCATGGAATTTAATTCTGTTTCCTGTCATTCCAATTCAATTCCAATGATGTTTCCTTAGAGCTGGGTTACATTCACATTCACATTCACATTCACATTCACATTCACATTCACATTCACATTCACATTCACATTCACATTCACACTACAGGAATTTAATTGGAATTTAGCATGCATTCTGAAATGAATTCATGAATGGCTCCAACCCTGGTATACAAGTATGTCACCAGCATCTTAGTGTGAGGTCTTAATAGTTCTCTATACTGTATGAACCATTTTTATCTTTTTGACTGTTCACTTGCAAACTGCTTCTGTACTCTCATGCATTTTATTTTTTATTTTTTTTTACAAAATATGAAAAGGTTTGATAAAAAGGTTATCTTGTATCTATTCTAGGATGCTGTCCTCTCTCAACTGCTTGGGAACTTGGGACATAGGAGAGAAATTCTCTGAAGAGCTATGAAAATTGAACACTATTATTTTGCATTCTGTAGTAGTAATTTGGCCAAAAAGAAACTAACGTAGATGAAAATATTACAATAAATGTGTTCAATTTCAATCTGATTCAGTTGTATCTTTTTTATATCATATATTCCATAATGTATTATATATTTCATATGTGAAATGTGTTATATATTCACATTATAGATCAACACTTTTCCCTCAAATGACATTTCTTTGCAGTAACATTAATTTGTCAATATTCTTCTCCCCTGATAATGATAAACTTATGTCAATGTTTTGATTTATTTCGTTTGGGACACCTCATACATTCAGTGATGTAACTCTTTGAGTATGCAAGGTACATTTACACAAGTGGCATTGCTGGATTCAGTACAACCACATCTTTCCACAAGCCCTCATATATGTTTCTATTACCATCTATGGCAGAGTTACTACAAAGTAAATGAGAACATTCTGCATAGATATTCATTTTTTACATTTCCGCTTATTTTAGTTATGTGTTCATAGCTCTATATTTCCTACATGCATCAAGATATCCACATCCATTTTGTCCCTATATGTTAAGCAACTTTCTGACTGCTAGCATGTCAAGTTTGAAAGCTCTTAAAGCTTGTATTATTAATCTACATGAGTTTATATGCCTCAACTCCCATACAGCCAGGCTAGATTTTTGGTCCTTTTTTGTTTTGGGGTGTATAACAATATCTATCAATTTAACCATTTTTGCAGTAAAATATTTTTACACAAGAATCCATTTCATATATGGGAGACCTTAGAGATGAGGAAAAACATTGCTGTTTTGTTCTACCTCCGGTAGGGGTATCTCAAAAACTAAAGCCCTTTTTGACAATTAGCACATTAATTGCACATAATCTACAGTAGTACAATACATTACCTCTAGGGGTAGACAGCACCCCAAAGCCCCATTCAGAACTTCACAGAAGAAGAATATCGCAACACTCATTGGATGGAAATCCTGACAGTCGGAAACTCCGTCACAAAACGACACACGTCAGGCTTTTTGGTGCGAAAATGTGTTCGTATTCTCATTCGTTTTACTTTATATTAAAGTCTTAATCGGTATGTTCTGATGTCTACTTTAGTGCTAAGCTACCAAGAAAGCGGGGGACTATGTACCAAGTACACTATAATTGTACAAGTCCATGTGTAATAGGCATTTAGCTGTGTTTGTATCATCAAGCTAATTAGCAAAAGTACACATTCTCTATTGTTTGCTAGCAAGCTAACACGTTAGCAAGCTTTCTACTACCGCTGATCAGCAAACGAATCTATTTTGTTTAGCTACTTTTCGTGGCTGCAGTCAAACGGTCAAAATAAAAACTTTGTTTTTTATTCTTTGCGAGCCAGTCACGATAACGTGACCGCTAACGTTAGATAAGTGTATTGACTTCACACAGCATAACGGCAGTGTGTCAAAGTCTGCAACAACATGCCAGAAATCCAACTGAAGCACGTCGTGTCTTGCAGCAGCGAGGACAATGTGAGTTATCCTTCTGTTTCGTTCGTTGCTTTTGTGTATTCAGCAGCCCATGGCTTTCCTTATAAAAAATGAATCAACAATCAACGTTACAGTTTTGTGGTTAAGTCAAATGTGCAGCATTTAGCCACAGTGAGCATCCGTTTAACCATGTAGCCTATTTATTTTTTCCATAAACAGACCCACAAGGCTGACAACCTGCTAAGCTCTGACACCTATAGGAAGTGGAAGGCAGCGAGACCTGGGGAGAAGCAAACATCTGTCATCCTACAGGTACGTTTCTCCATCAGTGGTTACTTAGATGGACTGTTTTTAGTGTTTTGTCATTGATTTAGATTAACTAATTGTTTTCAAAAGTTAGTTTTTTTTTCCACATCTAACGGAAGCGTGTCCTGCAACGGACAATATTTTTACAAAACTCCTGTTAAAATTGTGCTTCAAACACTGCTACAATGATCATGTCATGTTTCCGTGTAGTTTAACGGCGAAAACGTTAAGTCGAACTTCTTTCTAGCAACATACCGTTGAAATCATTTCTTTTAGTTGTGTCTTTGATTTACTACCTACGTGTCTCTATATTTCCCAATTCCTTTCCCATAACCATGTATAAAAATAGCTGGTTACTTTTATAAACGGCGTGGACACACAACACGCTTATTTGAGCTGCCAGCGCCTTTCTGCAATTCATTCTCTATGTAAGGACGTGCTAAGCACGCTCCTCTTTCAAGGAATGCACTTGGCGTTTAAACGCTGGTGGCGTCTAGTGTTTTTGGCGGAGCACTCTGGGTGTTTCAAGCTGAAAAAAGTTTAACATTTGGAGACAAAGCGTGCTGCTCGTATTTTCCACTTCTACCTCCTACCTAGGGATCTCCAACCTCCGCTGCTCCCAGAATTGGCAATAATCAGGCTTTCATGTTCACATCAACAACATCAAACAGACGAAACCAGCTGGCTACCGTCCTTGTGATCGTTGTGTCCTGAACTGTACTGCACGCGACTGCAGGGGGAAACAAAACAAAGTGCAAAAAACCCGCTCCGTGCACAATGGAAGCGCTCTCGACATGATTTCCAAAGCGTTGACACGCGTTGTGTGTGCACACCACCTAAGACTTATTTAAAGTGTTAGGACATTTTTACTATATACTGTACCCAATGGAGCAATCTCTATTCCCCACAAGAAGTTAGAATACGGAAAAACATCAACAAAACAAAACCACAGATAGCATCATATCAGTTAGGGGTGCTCCGATCACGTTTTTTTGCCACCGATCACCGATCGCCTATGAGAAATATCTGCCCGACCGATCACCGATCATCGATCACCGATTATTATTTTTTTAAGCAGCTATAACAGTCTATTATAGAACAGTTTCCATTTTACATATAGGCCTACATTTCATGCATCAAATTGAAAGTGCAGCACATTTTCTTTTTTCTACATCAATATTTTATATTGTGTAGGCTAAAGGAAGCCGCCAACATGATTTTTTGCGTGTGAGATAATTGGTGCACAAGACTGTGTTGAACTAAATGGCTAGAAGAATGTTCTTTATAGTTCAGTCCAGTTCCCTCAGTTCAGTTTATAAAGGAACAAAAATATTCTACTTCGGGATTTCCATGTTACCAGTTCAATGCAGTTCAGTTCACTCAACAAAAATACTACATTCTGGGATTTCCCTGTTACACAAGAAAAATAACTTCAACCCAAGGAAACAATTTTATAGATTTATAAGCTAAAGCAGCTAAAGATAACCGGAGCTATTAACGTTACAAGGATACATGCAAATATGGATCAAACGCGGACCTAACACCACGCAAATGCCTCGGTAGGCGGGAGGACTGGAGGTAACTTCTCTCTGCTCTACTCAGTCACCGGCTGATTTGTGTGATTCAAAGATGCAAGGGGTGTGTTGACAGAGTCTGGTGCGGTGTGGAGGTGAGTAAAAAAACACTGACCAAAGCAAAGCATGTGATTTGCAACACAATGATATAAACGTTAGAGCACAATATAAAGTTTTTTTTATACCAATTAACTCTGGAGAAATGGGCTGCCTCATGTTTCTCACGTGCAGCATGATCGGCTCTGCAATGACAACAATAAAGAAATATCTGCAATCAGCCGTTTCTCATATTTGAGGTCAAAATCGGCCGATACAGATTGCGTGCAGATCGATCTGAGCACCTCTAATATCAGTTTATATCCAACAAGATGCTACCTTTAGCGGAGCCTGTACCTACGACGTCCAGAGGGAAGACTCAGAAAAAAGAGGGTGGAGCAGGGTGTCCTGAAGAATATCCTGAGCTTTCTTAGTTAACTCTCTTCTGATAGACTAGGCATCCTGCGTGCGAGGTGAGGCCGCGCGGCCTCTCCCATAGTTCGGCCGCTGCGCCTCTCCTCTCTCTCCCTCTCCCTCAGTCTCTCTTGTGTGTGTGTGTGACAATGTTTATGTATGACATCACTGATGACAGCATCAGTGATGGTGTGACATCATTGATGACATCACTGATGACATATGTAATTAGGGCAATCACCTAATTAAAAAATGCGGCTCCGTCAGGTCACCCGCATGGGTGCCCTTTACACACTCTGAAGGTTTCAGCCTGATCGCATGTAAAACGGCATAGCTGTGGCCGAACACAGAACTTGAAACAGTGGACAGAGCCACATACTCAATTTTATTTTATTAGGGGTGTCACGGTACACAAAAGTCACGGTTCGGTACGTACCTCGGTTTTGGGGTCACGGTTCGGTACGAATATGGTACAACGGAGAAAAAAAGCAACAAATCCCAAATTCATTTTTTTCCCCTTTGAGTTTTTCTGAATTCTGTGTTTTGCTTTTTTCCCTCATTTTACCATCAGAAATAGTGTATAATAAGTGGGAATGAATAAATGTCCACAATTTAATAAGATCTAGGCAATCCACACAAAAAGGTTTTACTATTCAAAGTGTGGGGTGCGCCTCCCTCTCAGATGTCTGTATTCCAGCTGTTTGACAGGGCAAAGGCATTTCCCCCCACTTTAATCTTTATTGTACACAAGTTTGTAAACGGAGTGCATGTGGAGTAGCCTAATACCTAGCCTAATATGTACCGCGACACCTCTAATATATATATATATATATATATATATATATATATATATATACATGTATATATATATATATATATATATGTATATAGATAGATAGATAGATAGATACATATGACTAAGATAAGGCTGGCAGATCTGTTGATTCTTGTGCACCCTGTATAAGAGCTTAATGCTGTTTGCTTTACTCTCAGTTTGAGAAGGAGGAGCAGGTGCACAGCATAGACATTGGAAACGAAGGGTCAGCTTTCATCGAGGTGTTGGTGGGGAAATCATCGGCTGTCAGAGACCAGGACTATGAGGTATTCTTGCAAAACCAGTGTACTCTGGGTGATAATTAGTAATTCCTGCACCTTCTACCCGGTAGTACTTTTAATTTGGTTGACTTGATTTTCTCTCTTCTAGGTTCTGTTGGTTATGTCCTCCTTCATGTCGCCCACGGAGAGCCGAAATGGCACCAACACTAACCGGGTGCGCTTCTTTGGGCACAACCAGCTGCAGAAGAGCACGGCACAGGAGAAGTGGGACAGGGTGAAGATTGTGTGCAGCCAGCAGTACAGCAAGGTGAGACACCCAGGGATCACCCAGGGGATTCAGTATGAGCAGATAAAGGTTCGGCCGATATGGGTTTTTCAAGACCGATATATTTTTAAGTCACCAACATTCGTTATTCTGTGCTGATATTCAATGTTTTTAAATCTGACCAGTTTCATGTAAAAAAAAAACATATATTCAGGATTTCTCCAAGATGGCTATTGAAAGCCTCTGAAACTAAATTTTGATCATGGGACACTAACACTCCATTGAAAACAATGCTAATGAAATTGATTTTGGTGGACAGGGCAGGCTGACCCTATTCAATGATGGGAGAAACTATAGGATACATAACGTCTTTCAGTGAGGAGTACATGTATACAAATGTAATTAAATAACAAAATGAAGGAATAATAAAGAAAGAATAGACCTTATTCGACTGACGTAACTCACGTACTGGCACGCCCACTGCCGCCATATTGTTGACATTCCGCAGCGCGCTGTTTAAAAGTGACTGACAGCTGTCATAGCTTAGGACACTAGCCAATGTTACTTACTAACCTATTTAATGCCGTTTTTACTGCGTCAGGAGCTATTTCACAACAGCGATAGTGTGCTGTGTAATAATACACTGCTGTAGTAATAGCAGCAATAAAAGCCCGCGTGTTAGCTACTGTCCACAAATGTGAAGGGAAAGAGACTAGAGGCTAACGTTAGTAGCAAACATTGGGCTAACATGCAAGCAAGCGTCAGATCATATCAAACAAACATTTAACGTTAAGGTTATTTACCTTTGCTGTCACGACAATGTTTGATGATGATTATGTCGTTGGTGGCACAAAAGTTCAGCTCCTGAGACGTGTATGCCAATACTGTATTCACAAGGTAGTTATAAATGTCCGTTAGGCCTACGTTATACCTGACAATATAATGAGTTATATTTACTCTAAGTCAGTTTTTTTATAGGGGTCCGCACCTCCGACCAAACTTATTTTTTCATCACTTCTCTTTGATGAAGCCATAACTGTTGCTCGGCCAGACTACGTTACGGCTGCGGTTTGTCAACAATATGGCGCCATCCAGGGTTATCGAATAAGGTCTATAGAGAAAGAAAATAAAAGTTAATTGCAGGTTTTACAGACTGCAAACCGATATACAGTATATTGGTCTAATTGTACTACAATACATGGATTTAGGACTGCTGTAGAGACATAGTAAGATTTGCATATTTTCACAGCACTCTGTCACGTCTCGATTATTGCAACGTTCTACTGGCCGGTCTCCCTGCTTCAGACATTCAACCCCTCCAACTTATTCAAAATGCCACAGCCCGCCTTGTATTCAACCAACCAAAATTTTCCCATATCACCCCCCTCTTTCATGAACTTCACTGGCTTCCCATCATTGCAAGAATCAAATTCAAAACACTGGTTCTGGCATACACAGCAGTTCACCACACAGCCCCTCCGTACCTACAACCCATGGTCAGTTTCCAGATCCCGCACCGCTCTGATCACAACTTTTTTCCCATCTTGCCCACAAATGGTGGAACGAGCTCCCCTCTGAAATAAGAACGGCCAATTCACTACCAATTTTCAAAAAAACAGTTAAAAACTCATCTTTTCAGACTACATGTTCACCCCCTGTAGCAACCTCACCCCCTGTAGCAACCTCTCTAGTTCCTATGTACTTGATTCACATGCACTTTTATTTCTCCTCTTTTGTCTTGCTGCCTTCTTCTATCCAAATTTTTCTATTGACTCTACATCTGTTTTTAATTCTTTGCTGTTTATACATTTGTTTGATCCTTGTTTTTCTTGTTTTATTGCTGTACTGTTTTATAACTTGTTTGTATTTGTCGCTTTGGAGAAAGGAGTCTGCCAAATATCAATAAAGTAAAGTAAAAGTAGTAAAATACAGCAGGACTTGACATACAGTGCAATGGGACGTTGTAAGATACAACATAGGCAGTGGACTTAGACCGTTTTCTCTCCTCATGCAACAATAAGCAAATATGTGCATTCAAGCTGCATGACATACAACACTGTTGCAGCTTTAGAGAGGGCATAGTGAGTATCAGTGGTTCTTTTGACCGCTGTACCAAAAGGTAGTTATGCTAAACTAAAGGTGACTTTTGTGAAAAGAAAAACTATCCTACAAAATAAGCACATCTTAAAAAAAGGTAGATTTGGCTGTTGTTGTTAATGTTCTTTTAAATCCTGCATCAGTGTTAAAGTCAGTTCTGCAGATGAAAGGTACATTTGTCTGTGTACTCTGCAGAACATTGCATATGGAGTGGCCTTTGTGAAGTTCCATTCACCTCCGGACAAAAGTGATCCTCCAGCAGCAACTTCCCCAGTAAGCAAAGGACAGTCTTGTCATGCATCAACTTTTACTGGCCCCCGGGCCATGGCTTATGTTGAACTCTGCCTTGACACGAAACTTCTCTTTCTTCTCCCATAGCAGAAGTTGACAAAGCTGGGCCAGTTCAGGGTAAAAGATGAGTCGCCTTCCGCCGGACCCAGTCTACAACCTGGCAGCCTCTTCTTCAGCCGGGAAAGCGTGACAAAAACCAGCCCTGCACTAAAGGGTAAATCCATTTGTTTGAATGTAGCAGCTGCTCATGCCTCATACCCAATTCAATTCTTTCAGATTCTTATAACAACAAAGCAATATTAATCATGTTGAATAATAAATGGCCCACAGTGCAATATTTAACTTTTATTTAGAGCTGCTTAAGTGAGCCAGGAGACAACGGCGAGGTTATTTATTTTCATATACATTCTTTATTATCGAGCGTATTTGTTAACATACAGGAATGCTGTTCTCTTACCAACCTTCAGTGCCTCTCTCTCTAGTGTCGCCTCAGAACGAGAAGATGAGCTATGCTGCTGCAGCGCTGCAGTCTGGTGGAGGTTCCCACTCCTCAGGCCAAGCCTCCACCTCGAAATCTACATCGCCACAGGTACGGATCATCACATGCTTCTCTTCTTCTAAGGAAAGTAGGCACTGTCCAGTGTTTTTTTTACCACGTGTGTTACACCCCGAAGTCTAGGGTTTAAGGTGGAACATAAACTGTCACACAGAAACTATAAAAAGATAGATGGAAATGGTGGACGGGTGCTCTGACTGACAATGCAAATCTTACCTATACATCGAGTAGCACCTCGCCCATAGACATACAAGAAATAACTAACAAAACATTGAATTAACGTTTGTGCATGAAAAAAACAGTAAATGGTGTTTAGGACGCGGGTGAGAGGGTACTGAGCCAGCCGGGTCAGTACACACTCTGCTGCCATGTTGAATGGATGGGCCTCTTGTAGGCAGACAGACAGCTCTCTGCTCCAATTAGCACCTGCTGCCTCCAATCAGTCCACTCAAATCCCCAACCAGCTGCACCTGGGAAGGACTGAGCCAAAGACACAACCGGCGACAAGATAATACCCCCCAACGCGGAAGTAAAGCACGGAAACGCCGCTATGCCAACCAAATGAAGAATTATAACATAATTCTTCAAATGAAGAATTATAACATAATTCTTCATTACCTTAATAATTCAATAATAATAAACGACACAGTAATAACAACGTGCGATAGCATGCTGGTCAACACGCGAGTAATCAATGGCATCACTCAGTCATAGAACGAAAAGGACACTTTTCACTCTCGGGGACGCTTGATGAGTTTCACTCTGGTTTCCCGAAGGAGGGGTGTGTGTTTCAATCAATTCTTTGATATGGCAATAAACTATTGAATCTTGATACGCCTGACCCCGCCCGCTTGGGACGCAGCGTCAATTACAACGAGCCGACATTACAAACAAACGTCAACTTCTGAGTTTAATGTCAATACAAACAACTCTGGATGCTCGGCCGGTGTGGAATTCGTTTGTGGCAACATTTCAGAAAAAAACATTGCATCACTCTCGCTGCGGCTGTCAGCGGGAAGGATTCTTGATGAATTAGCGACCGTTACTGTGGTATGTTTGGTCGTGTTTTGCCTTAATTGCCTGCAGGGAAATGGATACTATGCTACAGTCTAATGCCTCGCCCTGATATCAGCTGCCAGTAGTAACATTACGCATATTTACGACTGTTACAAGACGAGTGGAGCTTCTTGGTGTTAATCGGTTATTTATATTAGTTAACCGCGTTTACCATCAACATAACGCCGGCATTCCACTGGTTGCATTGCGTTGCTTTGCGGCTGATCTCCGGTTTTACTCCGTGCTCTGTGCTGCGGCAACACTCACTGGCTGCGTGTAGAGCACGTCACGGCTCAGCTGCGCCAGACAGCTAGAGTGACGAGACCGACAGGTTATCACTGTAAAATCGAGCGAGACAATTTGTATGTGGGATAAATACAACGACAAACAGGCAGAAGATCATTGTTCCCAACTGGAGGAGCAGAGGAGGGGTGGACTTGCTTGGTGTTGTCCTTGTAAAAAGGATGTGTTGTGTCATATATTATTTTGTGGTTTTCCACTTCAATTATGAACTTTTCCTCATACATATTTGTCCTCTGGCTTGATATTGAATGCTGTAAACACCTCTGCCCTGTTGATTTCATGCCTGGCTCCGCCCAACTTGCTGCGGCTTTGCTCCGTCATCCGTGAAAAATAGAACCCTTGCGTATCTTTTTCGGAGAGCTCCGGATCGTCGGAGCTGGGACGGAGTAGACACGCAACGCAGCGGAGTAGGTGGAAGTTGACACAATGATTAGAGTGGAAACGTATCGGCTCCGATGCCGTACCGCAGCGCAGACGGACCGAACACGGACCTAGTGGAATGTAGGCACAGGCAGCCTCACAGCAGCTAACACAACAAGCTGACGGTGTGCTGGGGTCTCATCTATCATACCTTGCATAGAATCCCTACTAACGATTCCTACCTGCATGAAATTCCCTCTTACAGCAGCGCAGCTGCCACAGTGATTAAACGAGCCAATGATTATCACTTCAAAAGTAAATGGAGAGTGGCAACATGTTGCTAGCTGCGGTGAAGGCAGTGAGCGCGCCAGAGGACAAAAGAAAAAAGTTTGCCGATTTGATGTGGGGCGAAAAGGGCCATTTGGTGTGACATTGCACCTGAAACATGTACAGCTATTCATCACTGTATTCACTTCCCAGTCAGCAGCACCGAGGCGTGCCTCCATTCTGAGTTTAATGTCGATACAAAGGACTCAGGATGCTCTGGGTGTGTGGAATTTGTTTCTTGATGAATTAGCGGCCGTTACTGTGGTATGTTTTTTGGTCGTGTTTTGCCTTGCATTGGCTGCGGGCACTGGTTTCCTGCTCGTGGAAGAAGGACAGCAATCTTTGCAAATATCGAGTTCTGAAATGCGTGTTTCAACATTCCGACCCAGTGATCCTTTGTATCGACATTAAAGGAAGACATTCATTTATTTTTGTACGTTTTGGTTAGGTATTTTGCGACTATTTTAACATAGACCGTATGGGCGCCCACTTCAAGCACCAGCCAGCCAGCCAGCAGATCCGTGTAAAAAGCTGTAACACTGAAACGTGACTATGGAGCTACAAAATACATTATTTTTGGACACCTGACCCAGCGAAAACCACATGGGATAGATTAATGTCCCGATTATGAAGCAACCCAATTGGCAGAATAAAATGTAAAAAAAACAGAATATTAGGTAGCTACAATATCAACTCAATCAATTTGAATAGGCTATACTATCCTGACCTATATAGGCTAGCCTATAAACTCAAAATCATGTTTTCATCATGTTTTCCAGTTACTCCTGAGCAAAGCAGTCAACTAATACAATAGTATAATTTAAATATTAGTAAATTATCAACAAAAATAATTAATTTCTGGTAATATGCAATAAGATGACAAAATAGTGTATCTATAAATACCTTTAGTATCACAGTTGGCCAAAATTATGAAGTAATGAGTAGGGATGTCACGATACCAAAATTATGAGTTCGATACCGATACCTGCCTAAGTATCTCGATACCGATACTGAAACGATACCACGGCAAAAAACTAAAACATCAGGGGCCGGTTGCACCAACTGGTCTTACACTGGTCTTAAGCTAAGTTGGTCGTAACTTTACGACCTAACAGCTACGCCGGTTGCACCAAGACGACTTAAGCCTTATTTTCACTAAGACCAGGCGTAACTCCTACGCCTCGTCAGGAGGAGGTGTAGCAGAGATCTCCGCGGAGACCTTTTTGACCGTCATCGTCGTAACACCGCCAGTTCGCCGTCTTTGAAAGCACGACGTTAGATTATAACTAACTAGTTGTGTGGCTTAGCCTTCCCAAATGTTGCCGTTACTTTTTATGCCTCTGCCGGCGATAGCCAGGCCGGAGGCATTATGGATCCGGGTTGTCCGTCCGTACGGCCGTACGTCCATCCGTACGTCCGTCCGTACGATGTTTGTTAACGCGATATCTGAGGAACGCCTGGACGGAATTTCATCAAATTTGCCTAAAACATCGACTTAGACTCAAGGATGATTTGATTAGATTTTGGTGGTCAAAGGTCAAAGGTCAAGGTCACTGTGACCTCTCGAACGCCATTTTCAAGCTTGTTAACGCGATATCTCAGGAATGCCTTGACGGAATTTAATCAAACTTGTCTCAAACATTGACTTGGACTCAAGGTTGAACTGATTAGATTTTGGTGGTCAAAGGTCAAAGGTCAAGGTCACTGTGACCTCTCGAATGCCATTTTCAAGCTTGTTAACGCGATATCTCAGGAATGCCTTGACGGAATTTAATCAAACTTGTCTCAAACATCGACTTGGACTCAAGGATGAACTGATTACATTTTGGTGGTCAAAGGTCAAGGTCACTGTGACCTCTCAAACGCCATTTTCCAGCTTGTTAACGCGATATCTCACGAATGCCTTGACGGACTTTCATCAAATTTGCCTCAAACATCGCCTTAGACTCAAGGATGATCTGATTAGATTTTGGTGGTCAAAGGTCAAAGGTCAAGGTGAGCTCTCGAACGCCATTTTCAAGCTTGTTAACGCGATATCTCAGGAATGCCTTGACGGAATTTAATCAAACTTGTCTCAAACACCGACTTGGACTCAAGGATGAACTTGATTACATTTTGGTGGTCAAAGTTCAAGGTCGCTGTGACCTCTCACACACCCAATTTCCAAGCTCTGTAACGCAACATCACAGGAGCGCCTTAACGGAATCTCTTCCAATTTGCCTCAAATGGCGATTTGGACCCCAGAATGAACTAATGGCGGAGGCATAAGTCCGCGTTGCGGTCGTTCTAGTTTAGAATGTAATACATAGAATTGGGAACGTTACATTCAATTTCATTCAGACTCCCTGACACTAATCGCCGCCGCCATTTTCCCCCGGGGCTTCCACAGGAGGAGGGGGGTGGGAGGAGGGAGGGTGTAGTGACGCACATACAGTAGTGGGTGACGGCGCGAGGCACATGTGGGCCAATCAGAGGGCATTCCCCGACAATTCACATGAACGCGCATTGCTACGACCAGCGTAGTTAAGACCAGAGTAAGCCGTGTTGGTGCAACAGGCGTAAATCCATGGTCTTAACTAAGACCGACGTAGGAGTTACGACCAGGCATAGTTAAGACCAGTTGGTGCAACCGGCCCCTGGAGGGGACAAAACATGGAACATAAAACTTATTTTATTGATTTAACAAGCTAATGCACAGCCATGTAGTCATTTTACTACATGCTGGTAGTACTGCCACCACGTGTGGCGCTGAACATGCTAGAACTTTTATTATCTAGTGTAAAATTAACATAATCTCTCCTGTAAACATATTTTAAAGGAATGTGAACTGTTTAAACTTATAAATAATATAAATAAAATATATTTTCACACAGCTGCTACACTATTATAGCTATTTGTTTTATCAAAAAAAAGTACTCTGTACTTGCAGCTCCTAAGCTTCATTAACATGAAGTGCCTGATTTATGGTTACGGTAATCTAGTAATATATATTATTTTCACACATAAATGTAGGCTATTGAAATGTAGGTTTATTATGTGGTGTATCCCCCCCCCATACATGTAGGCTAGGTGTTTTTTACAATGAATTCGTATATCATTAATAATTGGGATTATTGTAAATATTAGGATAGGTGACATCAGATGACTGCTTACCATGTAAAAGCTTTAATAACACTGGCATTGAGGGCCATAGTGTTATTAAATATTGTACATGGTATGCAGTCATCTGATGTCCCCTCCCCTAAACGTTACATGTCATGACTTGCTCCTTGGCAGAGATCTGTGCTCGAGCACATTGCCTCGTGTTTCACTGTAAACGAGTAGGCTATTTTGACAAGCGAACTTTTTCAGTGAAACAAGTTCGCTTGTCACACAATACTCATTGGACTTATTTGAGGGCATATATGTTTATCGTTCACGTTCGCTAACCTGTCAGTCTTTAAACTCTTTGAACAGGTCGTGATGCCTGTCGGCAAGATGTTTAGCCAGGTTCGATGTGTTTGAGCCTTTCGCTTGGGTCGCGTTGAAGCACCTTTTACACACTGGTTTCGATGTGTCCACGGGCTTGCCTTCGCTGTCGGCAACGTAAGCAAAATATTTCCATATTTCGCTTTGTGCATCTGCTTTTTCTACAAGCGATGGTCGGCTTGCAAGACTAGAAGACGCCGCTGCCATTTTCGCTGTGTCTGTCCTGTATGTCAGGTGCTGCAGTGAGGACTGAGTGGCCAGAGAGCGAGCAGAGAGGGAAGAGGGGAAAGTCGGCACGCAAGCAGACAGAGTCAGGGAGAGCTTTTTTTTCACTTTTCACGAGTCACCATTGGTTCAAGGCAAGGCTGTGTTGCCTTCAAGTGAACTGGGACACAGGCTCTCAACTTTAATGCCGCTGTGTCTCTCTCCTCCGCTAACAAACACCACGGTCGCACACCGACGCAACCCATGACATTTTTTTAAGTATCGGTACTAAATTAACGTGGTATAGTATCCTTTTTAACGGCAGGGAACCGCGGTACCATACTAATACCGGTATATCGTGCAACCCTAGTAATGAGTGGTGTCCTATTCCCTAGGTTATTGTTTTCAATCCCTACCCTTCGTGGCTCCGTTTGGAAGGGCAAGGGCCAAAGTGAGGGACACTCAAAAACAAGGGGTAGGAGTAACAATAAGAATTGGGATTGGGCCTTAGTCTCTTTTCTATAGTGAGTAAGGTGTTAAACACCATGATCATTGAGTTGGTTGAAAAAACACAACACACGTGGTCTGGGGCCGAATTTGCCCTTGTTTTATTTCTTTATAGAGGGGCAAAGTGGAACGTCACTTCCTGCTTCAGCACTGTACCAGAGATTTTCATCCACCATTTATTTTCCCATAGACATTTCGTAAAACGCTTATAAAATAGTTGTACTTCGTTTAACCAAACAGTTCAGCTAACGCTATAAGAGAGACCATAGAACATTTCACTCGGACCAAAACAAAAAAAAACATAGAAAAAATATTTTCTTTAAATCCGAATTTCTTTTAACGTTTTGGCCCCAGTGAAATGTTATGCGATCTCTCCTGTTTCTAAATATATCTGTACCATTTGGTTTGAACCAGTAAAACTATTTTTATACGCATTTTACGAAATGTGTATGGGAAAATAAATGGCGGATGAAAATCTCTGGTACAGGGCTGAAGCAGGAAGTAGGCGGTCACTTTGCCTCTCTATTGAGACAATAGAGAGGGACAGAGAGCAGGACTGACAGGAGAGAAATCTGTTGGTGGGATTTGATCAATGGGATGTTTGAGAACATTTTTGGCCAAAGATCAACATCCGAGAGTATGTTTGCATCTCAGATTACCATCACAACTCTGTTGGCGAAGGTCATTATAAAGTTGTCTGACATGCTGAAAAGCAAAGCAAAAATCTATTTTGCACAAAACAATAAATATTCATCATAAATAATCTCTGCATTGCGTAGTGCAGTCTAGTAAGGGTTTAGGCATGGTTGCAGTTATTGCAGATTTGCTTACCATTTTTAATATCATTGCCTGTCACCTCTTTCAAAGAATGTAATGAGTAACAAGCTTGCAGAATCATTGTTTTGTTTTTTGTTGAGCGAATGTTTTATGTCATATAGCTCAAGCATGTATCAATTTGGTTAACTTTCTTATTTCTCCGTTTCCTCACAGCCGCCAGTAAAGAGAAAATTTGAGTTCAGCAAGGAGCGGCAGTCGGCCCCTGGTCCTCCTGCCTTGAAGAAGACCAGCCCAACAGGCTCACCTGAGGGAAAAGTTGCCACAGCCAGACCCAGGCCCAAACCCAGCCCAGCCAGCACCCCCGGCCCCAGCACCACTAAAGGTGAACTCAGAATTTAGTTAAGTGTATATTGCATTTAACGGTCCTGGCATGCAAATTCTTTCTTCACCCAAAACCTTTTTCGAATTACTCCCTGCAGCCTCACCAGCCCAGAAGAGTCCTGACAAGAAGAGGGAGAGCCAGTCTAAACCCGAGCCTAAACCTAAACACCACAAAGCCAAATCCCCGAGCGTTGAGCAGGTGCCATTGAACCGGATCATGGAGGGGGTGCTGTTTGTCCTCAGCGGCTTCCAAAACCCCTTCAGAGCAGAGCTGAGGGACAAGGCTCTGGCCATGGGTGCCAAGTACCGGCCCGACTGGACCCCCGACTCCACACACCTTATGTAAGTAGCACTCAGGAAGTCTGTGAGAAGAACTACCGTATTTCTTCTAATAAACGCCTGGGCGTTTATTTAGCTAAATCAACCCAGACCCCTGGCGGTTAAAGGAGACCCGGCGGCAGATAGAGGGTATTAGAAGAAATACGGTATGAGCTTAGGCTGTACATGCTACACCATTTATAATAGATTATTGATGCATTATGATTGCAATCAGAATCAGGACTGTATTTTGCCAAGTACAATGTACAAGGAATGTATCTTGGTGCTGGTGTCAAAATAAACAACAATACAATTAAAAATAAAAGATATGTATGATGAGCAATGTGCATTAGAGATGAACGATAGTAACAAAAAGTTTAGATTTTCTTGCATTGTTTAGAACTAAGTTGTTTAAAGAAAAGTAGTTTTGTAGATGTCAGTATGCAGGATTTACTGAGTTTGAGTGTGATGAAAGGTTTTGATTCATAGACCAAAGATTACCTGCAGCTATAAAATACCTTGTTCACAAATCAATTTTGGACGCCCCTCTCTCTCAAGTAATTAATCGCAGCCTCTGCGATTTGGAAATTGCAGAAGTTCATATAGCGCGTGCGATTATTTTTCAATGAACTGCTCAGCTCTAATATGCAATCTTAAGTAACTTAAGACACAAGGGTGTGTGTGTGTGTAGGAGTGGTCCACTCCTTATTTGTCCTTATTGTTACTTGTACACACTGCTCTTTCCTGCACAAGTTGACATAATTCCATGAGCGTACTGTCAGTCACCAAAATGACCGCTACTCCAGAGAAAATCAGGTTGATGGCATTTTCTGTGCTCTGCTGCAAGTAATGTAACCGTGTGTGTGTGTGTGTGTGTGTGTGTGTGTGTTCACTGTTTAATCTCCAGTTGTGCCTTTGCCAACACCCCCAAGTACAGCCAAGTGAAATCAGCAGGGGGCATCATCGTACGGAAGGAATGGGTGATGGACTGCCATAAGAGGAGGCAGAAGATCTCATACAAGCGGTAAGAGAGCGGGCGCGGGGACCAAAAAGGAGCAGTGAAGAGAGATCATCATTACAGTTATGATAATGAGACAAAACCTTATTAATACTTCTTGTAGGGGAACTCATTTTGCTCACAGAGTTCAGGTACAGAGCGGTTCCTCTAGATCTGGTTGGGATTCAGTGTGTTTTTGTAGGGCTGCACGATATTGGAAAAAACTGGCATTGCAATATTTTTTTATTCTGCGATATATATTGCGATATGAAAAAATACAGGAATTTTCACCAAAAGACTTGAATAGGTCTATCAAGCCTTGCCCGTTTAAGAAGGTGGTCTAGTGTGGGTAACCTGCATGGTTGACGTAGTAGGAGAGTGTGTTTTTAGCCACATTTGCAGGATGCTAAGTGAGTAAAGGTACTATAGTTAGTAGGAAAGAGCTTAGAACGTCACAGAGAGGGCGTGCATTACTGTAGGCTATGAGTTAATTTGCCTTACTTGACATTGCACATTCTGCGATGTGACTATTGCACATGTGCACATTGCGATGACGATGCTGAAACGATATATTGTGCAGCCCTAGTTCACAGACACTTCAGCAGGGTGAATGCTTTCCAACGCAGGGCTGTACCTCAATATCCTCCAGTTGAAAGACAAGAGTGCGGGGAATACTAACAATTACACACATCCAATTACTAGTTTCTGATGATTATGCTGATGATTACGCTGATGTCATGATAGTTTGTTGAATGTCAATGTGATTCACTGTGCCATTAAGACTATATAGACTAGTCAGTGAATGCTCAACTATTGTCTTCCATGCATGAAGTGGAGGTGTCTCGTCAGTTTTGACAAGCCCCAGTAAACACACCGCACGTGCAGCAAGTACGTAGGTTCCGACTGGTAATTAACATTGCTCTGATTGTAGCCGCAAAAAATGTCACATGTATGTCACTCACAGTATTTCAAAAATATTTATTTGGTGCATATTTTGCTGTTTGCTGCTGTACATATTTTTTACATGTTAAAACGTGGTTGCCACTGTGGCCACCAAAGGCCAAGAAGTGGTTGACATTTTATTTTTGGTTGCCCCGGGCAACCGTTGATGTCGAGCCCTGCTGTGTCATCATTCTCTCTCACACTCGCCAATATCTGATCGTACCAACTATCCCTCCTCCCTTCCCTCCTCCTCTCCTTGCCCCTGGCTCGTTTCCCGAGCCAGACTTGGCCTCCATTGGCCTGCCCAGCCCCTCTATTGTGAAAGGCTTTGATGGTGTCTCCTTTATTTAAAAGCTGCATCTGCCATGGGTAATTAAAGGGACCACTTACTTTGATGATGACAAGTACCCAAACAAATACACACACATACAATCTGTCGCTCCTTCATGCACACAGTTTGTAATTAAGCATTCGTAGGCAAACGCACAAAACCAGTCAGCTGCTGCCATGCGCCCACAGGTAAACAAACAAAACAAACACAGCCCCTCCTCCATATATGTTGTATATATTAATGAGATTATGTCTGCTGCTCAGCACCGCAGAAATGCTTTCTCTGTAGTCTTTATCGAATCAGAGAAGAACCTCAGACAGAAAGGAGGAAGAGGGGGTAGGGGGAGTGAAAAAGCACTTGAGCAGCTCGACAATGTCCCAGTACAATGGGACTGAATGAGTAAACACATTTCTCATTAAAACTGAGCCTGCCTCTGTTGAAGCATCCCAAGAGCTTGTCGGGAAACATTTCACACACTGATTTTGCCTGAGACGTGCAAATCGACCACGATGATGATGATTTGAAATGAAAAGATGATTGTGATGGTGCTCTCTGTTATAACTTCTCATACAGGTGACTAACGTTTCGTCACTATTGTGTCTTCATCAGAGTGACTCTGATAGTGTCAAACAATAGTCCGCTGTTTGCACAATTAAAATCTCTAAATAGGATCAGTGTGCTCCAGTCCCTCCTTTGTCTCCTTGAAGTTTGTCCTTAAACTGAGAAGCGCCTGACTGAGCTGCATTGTGTTGGAAGATGAGCAGAGAACCATTTTTGTACTAATCTCCACTTTATAGAGGCTTAAAGGGATAGTGCGGATTATTGGACATAAAGTTGTATGAACTCATGAGTCCCGTGGGCGGAGCTGTAGCTTGATCTGAGTGGAGAAAAACGAGTCCCGACAGACATTCCAGGGTCACAGAGTTATCAAGTTTTACTCCTAAAGAAAGCATGCATGTGTTATGACATCTCAGTTCATCAATAAAACCTCAGTCTTGCTGTTGATCAGACCGCGCTATTTATTGGCAGTACTTTCTGGATCCGCGCACTGCTTCCGCGGTGGTCACTAATAACACTGTGTACAGGTGTTTCAAGTCAAGTCAAGTCAAGTCAAATTTATTTGTATAGCACATTTCATACACAGAGGCAATTCAAAGTGCTTCACATAAAATGGTTGACAGGAAAAGAAAAGAAAAGAAGAGAATAAAATGGACATTTAAAAGCATCACAAAAAAAAGAGTATAAAAAGTGCATTAAGCAACTTCATTAAGCACATAAAATGGTTGACAGGAAAATAAAAGATTTAAAAGCATCACAACAAAACTTTAAAAAAAGAGTATAAAAAGTGCAATAAGCAACAGGCGCAGCAGTTGCAGAAAGAGCTCAAACTTATAGAGGACTCATTGGGTTTGCATAGTAGCTGTCAGCAGTTAAAAGCGACGGTAAACATAAAAGTCTTTAGTCTATTTTTAAAAGTAAGTAAGGTTGGGGCAGATCTGAGGTCTTCAGGCAATTTGTTCCAGCTAGCAGAAGCATAGTGGGTAAATGCAGCCTTCCCGTTTCAGACACAACGCGCTCTGTAAACAGGCTACTAAAACATACTAAACATGTCTGACTATGAAAGCAATGAAGATATGCCGTTTACGCTAGATTTGAGGGGATGTCTTTATGAACCTGAATACACGGATGAGGAACTTGTCAGATCGACCTAGAATGGGCAGAGAGAGAGAGAGGAGAAAGAGGCGGAGCAAGAAGACGCAGATCAACAGAGTTGGAGAGCTACTGCTGCTGAGTAGCCTATATAGGCTATGTATTTATTTATTTGTTTTTTAACTGACAACATTGTTAGATTTAGGTACTATAGTCTCTCGCACCATGGGATTTGGCGCAGCAGTGCTCTTCAGTACATGGGTTTGCCTTTGCTCTGGACGTGGAGGTAAATAATCCTTTTATAGGTGAAATGAGCACCGTACACTCAATTGTTTTTATCCTCGCTGGCTTTGTGTCGAAGCTCAACCCTATTTCAACAAGCCAGAGTTGGGTGTATTCACACCTCTGGGTCGTTTGCTTTGTTCCGATTCAGGTACTTAATTGATACAATTGTTGCATTTGTGCCTTGGTTCGTTTGTGTTCACACAGCCACAAATGAAACGGTCCAAATAGTATTGTCAAACTTCCTGGATTGGCCAGCAGAGACTCTGATAGGCTAATAGCCTCTCGGGATGGACAAAATAATTCCCAGAGATTTTCCTATATGATTATAAAAATGCGTTTTGTTAGACCTACATTTTAGGCTATGTCGGGCGTCCGCCGTGCGAGGAGAGAGAGAGAGAGAGAGAGAGAGAGAGAGAGAGAGAGAGAGAGAGAGAGAGAGAGAGAGAGAGAGAGAGAGAGAGAGAGAGAGAGAGAGAGAGAGAGAGAGAGAGAGAGAGAGAGAGAGAGAGAGAGAGAGAGTTCTTTATTTATTTATTAATGTATGCTATGTAAGCCTATGTATTTATTTAGCCTATTTAGGCTATTGGGAATTTGGAGATAGAAGATCAAAGACCCTCGCAAATTCTGCTATTAGGCTACTATCACGGAGATGAGGATTAGCCGAGACATATGAACACCTGTCCTGTCAGGAATAAAATATTAATAAATAATTTAATAATAACGGACATTTCGAGGAAGACATGCAATCAGTCTGATTGTCTGATTGAACCAGACAATCTTATCACAAAGAAGGCTGGCTCTGATTACCACGATTTGTTTTCATTTATTGAATGGAGACCAGAGAGAGCACCGCACACAGGCAAAATCCTAGAGATTCAACACATTAACGTTGCTTCCCATGGTCCGAGGTAAGTTGATTGAGTTCAAACTGCTGATGTGATGATCCAAAAATCCCCCAAAGTCTATCGATGCAAGTCACAAGTCGCCAAAACAGGATCTGAAAGATGTTGTTTTTAAACGATAAAAATGCTCGTTCTTCAGGCCATTACGCACAGCGCAGCTGACTACGGCAGCTGGTTTATCCAAAAATGCGCACCGTTTACTGCTGTTGTGGCGGATCGAGGTCGGCTCACGTTCTCACCACAAACGAACCGCACCAGAGTTCGTTTGGAAGCGGACCGAGACCACCCTTTCTTGGCGATCTCGGTCCGCTTGTTTTGTCCCGCATCCGAGTGCGATTGCTGTGTTCACACTCCCCCAAACGAACCGCACCAAGGGGGAAAATGCTCTCCGTTTCGGAATAACTGCTCCAAACGAGATAGGTGTGAATACACCCTGAGGGCATGATCCGTGACAGGGAAATGATGGAATACAGTATCACTAAGGTTTTGATTGCTACAGCCTGGAAAATCATCAAGTGCGTACCATTTTGTCAACTTGCCTCGCTGTTTACAGACATACAGTACAGAGCGTGTTGTGTCTGAAACACCTACCTAAATAAATACATAGCCCAAGTTAGTGACTGCCGTGGATACACAAAGCCAGCGAGGATTAAAAACAATTGAGTGTAACGGTGCTCATTTCACCTATAAAAGGATTATTTACCTCCACGTCCAGAGCAGAGGAAAACACATGTACTGAAGAGCACTGCTGCGCCAAATCCCATGGTGCGAGAGACTATAGTACCTAAATCTAACAATGTTGTCAGTTAAAAAATAAATAAATAAATACTAGGGCTGTCACTTTTTCCCAAAATAAAGTTCGAACGAACTTCGAATTGCCCGCAAAATGTTCCAATATATTCAAAGCTTTTTGGTTAATTAATTATTATTATTATTATTATTATTATTTTCGCAGGCCAGGCCACTGGGCATCGGCCCAACGTGCCCGATTATGCAGTCCGCGCCTGCCGGTTACATCGTATAAATATATATATAATATAAAATATTAAAAGAATATTAAAAAAAAATCCTCAGCTGTCCTCATGGTCCAGTCAGTCAGCTCCTCCTCTGCTGTGTTAGCTTGGACGCTTACAGTCACAACACTGCCTCACACACTTGGCTGCATCCAACTCGAGACAACTTTTCAGACCCTGGAGACAATCTTTCTCAGAAGATACTAATGTGACAAATCTGGAGACTTTTTTTTACATGGGATTAACATTACCAGCAAGCAGCAGTTGGTTAATTTGGTTAATTAATTACTTTTTTTTAATAAAAAATAATAATAATTCGAACATGGCAAATTACATTCGAACATGCCCCTCCTCCCCCACATTCAAAGTTAAATTCGAATTTCAAATAAAAAGTGACAGCCCTAATAAATACATAGCCTATATAGGCTACTCGGCAGCAGTAGCTCTCCAACCCTGTTGATCTGCGTCTTCTTGCTCCGCCTCTCTCTCTCTCCTCTCTCTTTCTGCCCATTCTAGGTCGATCTGACAAGTTCCTCATCTGTGTATTCAGGTTCATAAAGACATCCCCTCAAATCTGGCGTAAACGTAAATAGCTGATCAACAGCAAGACTGCGGTTTTATTGATGAAATGAGATGTCATAGCAGATGCATTCTTTCTTTAGGAATAAAACTTGATAACTCTGTGACCCTAGAATGTCTGTCGGGACCAGAGCATGTGAGCGGAGCGGAGCGGGGGGATTTTGGCTTGAGCGGTGAGCGAGGACCAGAGCGATACCGGAGCGAAAGTTGGAGCGGCACCGATCACCCGCTCAGTCCCGCTCCAGTTTCGATCACAACATGTTCGAACCAGAATGCATCGGTGCGTGGCCATGTGCACGCCCACTATTTTCTTGCCAGCTGCTGCGAGATGAGAAGGAAGAGAAACCGACTCTGCAGCCGACTCTGCTGAGCTCATGTTATTTGTAGTGAGCAATGCCCATTGCCCAGGCGTTTAAACGCAAATTAAAACACCCTGGCCTTTTTATCTTTTTTATTCTTTTGAGTGGAGCGGAGCGGTGAGTGCGAGCGGGTGAAATCTGTATCGAGTGGGGAGCGGTCTGGAGCGGAGCGGCCGGGAGCACTGGAGCGGGTGGAAAGGTCCGCTCCGTGAGCGAGGAGCGGTAATTATCACTGCTCCACTCCGCTCACATGCTCTGGTCGGGACACATTTTTCTCCACTCAGATCAAGCTAGAGCTCCGCCCACGGGACTCATGGATCGGCAAGTCAGCTCCCCATACACTCTACAACTGGTATGGAGTTCATACAACTTTATGTCCAATAATCCAAACTATACCTTTAAAGGAATATGTGCGGGAGGCGGGGAAAAGTCACGTCTTCATTGAGAAATGTATCGTGCCTTTTTAACTAGACTGACGGACTCTGAAATTAAGATGGACATTTTGCTTTGTTTTCTCGCCATTTCGAACACTCGCATAAAACATTACTGATAGTGTCATGATGCTGTCCTCTTAACACACTGGACTGGTTATCAAACTTTCTTTCACCTCAAGGACCCCTAAACAGACACAAATTAGACCATGGCCCCCATTTGATAAGATTTTGACCCAGGGTCCCCATCTGATCTGATTTTTGCTTTTAGATGTTTTATTGCAGAATGTATATGAAACTCATGACCAAAATATTCATTCAAAACATTCTTATGGATGGGACAACCACCATCTAAGGACGACTCACTCGTTTATTTAGAAATAAACGTTTAGTCAGAGTGAGGGCTTCCATAGAACCAAGATAGCGGTTTAGCCTTGAAGCTCGGTACAACTCCGCACTAAAAACTGCTTTAAAACCCTGAATTAGTGACCTGGAATGGCAAGAAACAATCCAAACAAGCCAAAACAATCGCTGACTAAGAAATATTCACCCGAAATCGTGCCTCACAAAGAACGACAGACAAAACTACATCTACAGCACACGGTGAAGAAGCTAACATGGCAGACTTAGCAGCGGTGCTAGCTGAGCTAAAGTCGCTCCGTTCAGAGTTTGGAGGGTTTGGAAACAAACTGGACAGCATAGATAAGCGCATGGAATACATCCAGGAAATGCTGCCGCGCTCGGGACACAGCCGATGGTTTGTACGCAGACGACGTAATATTATACCTACAGTACATGACTCGGAGAGGTCGATCCCTCCTCTTTTAGAATTAATCACTTCCTTCGGTAAGCTGTCCGGATACACAATTAATTGGACAAAGAGTGACTTTATGCCTCTCTCTGATGTCTTCACCCCCGGCTTCTTGGAAAACCTCCCATTCAAATTGGCTAAAGATCGTCTCACTTATCTTGGCCTGACCATACCCAGAGATCCTAAATTAATACTTAAGTTGAATGTTGGTGAATATGTTTTGACACTCAAGCAATGTATATAAAACTGGAAAATCCTCCCTTTGTCCATGATTGGTCGTATAAACTCAGTCAAGATGGTTTCACTTCCCAAGTTCCTCTATTTGTGTCAAAACCTTCCTATTTTCCTCACATCTGCTTTCTTTAAAGAGCTGGACTCCATAATTATGTCTTACATCTGGAATGATAAGAACCATAGAATTTCCCTGGCCCTGCCAGTGTTTAGACACTACTATTGGGCTGCTAATCTTAGGGCTTTGATGTTCTGGCGGCAGGGAACTCCTGACAATCTAATTCTTGGGGATCCCCTGTGGCTGAAAATGGAGGCGAGCTCTATTGTGAACTCATCTCTGCCAGTTATGTTATTTTCTAAGCTAGAGCAGCACGGGACTTTACAACATTTAAGTTTTGTTGTGAAAAATTCAGTCAGAATTCTGAACCAAATTAGAGGTGTTCTGAGTCTATCTGATGTTTCTGTCCTCACACCAATTTGTTTTAATCATTCTTTTTCACCACCATGGTCAGACAAAATCTATCATCCCTGGAGTGAGAAGGGGCTGGTTTCCATTAGGGACCTGTACATAGATGGTAATTTTACATCCTTCGATCTTCCGAGAAGGAAATTTGAGTTGCCTAACACACACTGGCTTAGATACCTACAAGTCAGACACTACATTAGATCCAAGATTCTGGATTTTGAGGCTCTCCCAAGTGAACATGTTTTTTTTTATGTTTTGTTAAGCCCCCCTCACTCTAGGCATCTTATTTCCAGATTTGTGTGTCTGTTTGATGATCACATCAGGGTCCCCACTGAGAGGATTAGAGAGGAGGAGGAGCTTGGTGTTGATTTGTCTGAAATTATATGGGACAGGAGTCTGTCTTTGGTCCAACTCTGCTCGGTTAACAGCAGACACCAGCTGATCCAATTTTAAGTCACTCATCGTCTTCATTATTCCAAGGCTATACTGCACAAGATCTATCCTTCCATCTCACCACTGTGTGATAGGTGTCAGGTGTTAGAGGGTACACTATCCCATGCTTTTTGGTTTTATCCTTTACTTTCCGGATTCTGGGCCAAGATATTTGACTGGTACTCTAAGGCCTACAAAGTAGCCCTTCAACCAGAGGCAGAACTCGCCATCTTCGGCTGCTCAGAATCCTCACTTTTCCTCCCTATGGCTGTGCAGCAGTCCCTGACACAGGGGACGACTGTCGCCAAGAGACTTATTCTTAAGGAGTGGAAGTCCCCCTTTTCACCTTCCTTCCAGCTGTGGCTGGAAGGAAGGTGAGGAAGGATATGTATGTTATACATATGGAGAGACTCCGGTTTCTGAGGATCAATTCACTTAAGAAATTCTCTGAGGTCTGGGATCTGTTTCTGGCCTATTTGGACGAGGTTAGAGGTGACTTATGACTCGCCTGACTGACTCTCTATGGACCCCTTGCGTGGGATCCCACGCACATTTCTTGCAAGCACATTGACACTTTACATGGCTGGTATCACTATGCATGCTGAAAAGTTGATATATGTATGTTTTTGTCTTTGTTTGAGCCTGTTGTTCTGTTCTGTTTTGTTCTGAAAATTGTAAAATAAAATATATATAAAAAAAGAAAAAGAAAACATTCTTATGGATGGAATTGTAGTGAAAATAATTATTCCTCTTTTTGCTGGGGACTCCCTGGAACGGATCATTGGGGGTCCCCGGACTTCACTTTGAGAACTACTGCTCTTTTGTTGTTGTTGAATAATTTGCTGTACTATTTGAATTGTTTTTGTTTGTTTTTCCAAGGTTTATTTCTTAAGATAAAGATAAAGATCAGGACAGTATTGGGGTCTGTGTCAATGGACCAGCCTAAAAAATATCACCTGCTCCCTGAATCTTGCTCCCATTACAGCATCAAAGACCCACTTTGTATTGCAACATTGTACAAGTAAAGCTAACTGGGTGCAGGCCTTCATTTCCTTCTGTCCTTTATCATCTTCCCTCAGATATTTCATGGACGGTGCAGAGTCCAGCTCAGGGAGCGAGATGGAGGACGACCAGAGTGAAGAGGAGAGGGACACACGGGTAAATGTATTTATTGAACCTGAAAAAGAAATGATCAAATGAAAAATGAATCAAAGTTTTGAATGGCCTGTCCAATCTTCTCTCAGACTCCGCAGAAACAGGAGAGGCAGGTCACTCCAAAAAAGACGTCAGAAAAGCTGAAGGAAGAAGATGAGTATGGCGGCTCCACAGACCTAGAGGAACCAGGTTTGCATCCAGCTTACTTGAATAGAAGTCTCACTGTACAAAGACATGCATTGTAGTTCAATGAAGCTACAGCTCAGCTCAAGTTTGGCATCAACATCAACATTTCGTTGCCACTTCAAACACTCTGTCTGGACTGACCTTAACTACGCCTATTTCACATCCCACCCAAGAGAACTCTTTCCCCGAGTGTTTGTGTTTGCCCCCCCCGTTTCTCCTTCCCCTTGAGATGTGTGGCTCGGAGAACTAGGAGGAGCAGGCAGCACATCCCGGCTTCATTATGCAGTGCTGCCCACTCCTCGTTCTCCGAGCCACACATCTCAAGGGGAAGGAGAAATGGGGAAAACACTCGACTTCGGGGAAAGAGTTCTCCTTGACCGGTGACTGCCTGGCTGTAAAGAGAGGCGTTCGGGGTGCAGCGGAGTCGCCTCTGCTGTTTACGGTAGTTTGGTGTCCGTGGTGGTGGAGGACAGCGACGGGAATGAGGCGGAAGCGGTGTGTGAGTGTGCGCGCCTCGCATCGGCGGATGAGCTCGGAGGAGTCGCTTGCTTGGCAGGGCGGGAAGAAGCAGTTGTGGCGACCAATCAAATGACTTCGGGGCTTGGCCAATTACAGACCAATAAGCATCCTCCCAGTTATCTCCAAGATAGCTGAGAAATGGGTGTCAAAACAGTTTACAAAATATCTTGATGAAGGCCAGACTCCACTCCACCCGTTGCAGTTCAGCTTCCGTGCCAATTACTCTACTGAGTCAGCTAACTGTGTTTTTATTGAAAAAGTAAAATGTCTGCTGCATAAAAACCCATACGTGGGTGCTGTTTTCCTGGATCTCAAGAAGGCATTTGACACCAAACTGTCCCACTTCAACTTCTCCACAAATACAGTGCAGTGGTTCAGGTCATACCTAGCCGGCAGAAAACAGTGTGTCAAATCACCTTACCGTGACAGCCCAGTAGGTGTCCCACAAGGATCAATACTTGGGCCTTTACTTTTCTCCATGTATATTAATGATCTGCCTGATTATATTTGTACATGGTAAGAGGACCGAGCTAATTTCATCTAGCCTCACAAGTGCCCTAGAGAAGACACAGCTCTGGTTAAACGACACATGCTTACTCTTGAATACCAAGAAGACTGTATGCATGATGTTCAGCAAACGAGCAGCTAAACTCACAAGTTCTGGTGTGTTTCTGGGGGGGGGGGGGACTAGAACTAGTCTCCCAGTTCAAATACCTCGGAGTTATCTTGGACTCAAATCTCTCCTTCAAGAAACACATCAAAAAAGTGAAACCGACAATCAAGTTTAATTTACAAAATTTCAAACACATTCGGCCTTTCTTAACAGTTGATGCTGCAAAGTCATACCGTCATTGTTTGATCTTCTCCCACATTGAATATTGTTTTACGAACTGGTCATTTGCGGGTGCTACAGTCATAAAACCTATTGAACAGCTTTTCAATAGAGCCATCAAGGTATTTGATAGAAAACCATTGTCACACCATCACTGTAACATTCTGGAAAAACATCACTTCTTGAGCTTTGAAAATGTTAAGGTCTTCAAGAGTGCTTGTTTCATCTACAAGTGCCTTCACGGACTAGCTCCCCCACCTGTAAAGGAATTCATACACACGAAAAGAATCACTGGACTTGGCACCATGTCGGAAACAAGAGGTGACTCTGCAGTCCAGCTCAGACTGACCACCTTTGGCCAAAATGTCCTGTCCATAAAAGACTGCCAGATCTGGAACAGTGTCCCTGGCATTATAAGGGAAAGCCCCACCCTTGCCACCTTCCGAGGACAATTGAAAAAATGGCTGAAAGCCAACCAGACTTGTGAACACGCTGCACTTTGTAGCACGCACGCAAACACACACGCACTATTACACGCTCACAAGTACATACGCACACACAACATACTCTCACTCATCCATAACACGTACATACCCCTACACATACACACGCACACACTGATACACAACATTGTAATTTGTTTATGGTTTTTATACACTTTTAATGCTCTTAATGCACTTTGTTTTAATGCACTTTGTTTCCTGTATTGTTGCTCTGTTTTATATCCTTGTTCTTATGTTGTTTTATGTTGGGGACTATGGATGCAAACTAGCCTCGTGCTAAATCCCGCATTTTTTACACTTGTATCATTTTACATGTTTCAACGTGTTCATTAATTATGCTTGTCCCTCCCAAATAAACGAGTAAAGTAAGTAAAGTGGTTTCATCTAAACTGGGTTGCGAAAAGTATACACGCCGCTGGGACTGGTCCAGCTGTCCCTGCAACAGAGGAACAGCAAACTGGATTTTCTTTGCACCTGTTTTACTTCCTGCATCCTAGGGGCACTTTACACGAGGACGGTTTCCTATGGTGACGGGGAATTATTGTATCGTTAGTGCCTCGCTTTTAGACGGCGACGGCGAATTTGGGCTTAGGAAACGACACATTTTGAAACCACCTTCCAGAGTGAAATTCTTTGAGACGCTTCCCGCTGAGGGCTTCATGTAATCGCTTGAAGACGGCACATTTCAGAAACTCTGACGTGCCTGCACACGCGACACACGCGATTACGCCATAGCCGTTTTCAAAATAAAACGTCAGTATGAATGAAGTTTGGCAACATTCAGAATTAAGCTACACTGCGGCCAACTTCAGTTACATGTTCATAACGTTACTGCTGCGAGGAGCTGATGGCTGTACCCGGTCGGCATTTAATGTTAGTTACAAAAGCACGTCGACAGTGTTTTCTCACTGCCAGTAGCCTACAGTAGGGGTTGACAGATGTCACACTCAGCGCTCCCGGTCCTCGCTGCTCGTTAAAGATTTCCAATAGGCGTTATTCTGATAAACTGGTCACATATATGTTACATTCTCACCCGACAAATATTAAAACTTTAAAAGAGTTTGGGTTTTTTTTAGCTTGAAAAAAGCTTTTTGGCAAGTCTAAATGACTGCGGAAGGCGTACTCTACTTCCGTGTTTAAAACAGGAAAGACGATTACGAAATTACGTCATGCAGAAGCGTCCTTGTATGGGCAAAGAATAAGGTGATCACACTGCCACCTAGCGACCTGACATTTACATTACGGCGTTTTAAAAATTCAACAGCGCTCATGTAAACAGGGAGAAGGTGTGAAGGAAACGCTATTGTGTCGTTTCTTCCAGAAACTGTCCTCGTGTAAAGGGCCCCTTAGACACAACATGGCTGATTTGGGTGAGATGTGAAATAGGCTAATTAGAAGGTGTTATGTGTACTGCAGAATAGGGCTCCCAACGAATGATATTTTCATTATTCATTAATTTGTTGATAATTTTCTCAACTAATCGATTAGTCTGGTCTTTAAAATGTCACGAAACATTGGAAAATATTGGAAAAGCCCAAGATGACATCCTCGTCTTCTTTTGTCCTGACCAACAGCCAAAGATAATCAGTCTTAGAAGATGAAAGAAACCAGAAAATATTCACATTTAAGGAGCTGGAACAAGATAATTTTAATATTTATCTTAATATCGCACACCTATAATCAGAGAGGTTTGGACAATACAAGGTTCGCACAATTGCTCAACTGCAAAGACCAGTTGAGCTGGCGAGGCCACTGCGGGTGAGGCGTGCCGATGTGAGGCCGGGCGAGCGTCTGCGACCTGGACGGGAAACCAACGAGGGGCGATATTATGACTCTAAAACTTGAAATCTTTTTCCAGAAGTGCGCGCAACTGTCACGGCTGCAAATGTTGGCGGTACTTCCACTCCACCAGACCAGACGAGTTCAACAAATAGGGAACAGACACACAGAGAACTGTGCTGCTGTCTATGTGCTGCCGTGGAATAATGAGGGACGGTAGAAATAAGCGAAGAGGAGGGGAAGGAGGAAGAGGACGAGGCACAGTACAGGCTAGAAAGGAGCGTGCGCAGCTAGCTCTGTTGCTAGTTTAGTCTAAAAACGACTATAAACAATAGTTGGTGATACATTTTCTGTAGATCGACTAATCTTTGCAGCTCTACTGCAGAAAATGTTGTCGGGATAACAGAGAAAGCACTTTTAGATCAGCTGTATTGGTCTGTTGTACGATGATGACCTTATGGGCCCTATCGTCGCAAAAGCGGTAATTTAGCGTTTGCGCTGGTTTAACGACACGTGCAATGCAAATTGCGGGCATGCACAAGCAACACGTTCTCACTCCGAGCGCGTAGCATATTGACGCTTTGTCCCATCCCTTGTGCGTCGCTTGTTACTAACATGGTACCCTTGAGCGACCCATGAAACGACTTGGGCTTTCCGACTAAACTCAATGTAAACCCATGGAAGTCATCTTTGACGCTCATGGCAACTGCTCCCCCATTAGCCTAACTGCTCCCCCATTAGGGTCTGGGGGGAGGTTAGGTTTAGGCGTGGGGGGTGGGAGAGGTTAGGTTTAGGGTTAGGGTCTGGGGGAGGTTAGGTTTAGGCATGGGGGGTGGGAGAGGTTAGGGTTAGGGTCTGGGGGAGGTTAGGTTTAGGCGTGGGGGGTGGGGTGGGAGAGGTTAGGTTTAGGGTTAGGGTCTGGGAGAGGTTAGCTCCTCTCCCCAGACCCTAATGGGGGAGCAGTTGACTAATGGGGGAGCAGTTAGGCTAATGGGGGAGCAGTTGCCATAAGCGTCAAAGATGACTTCCATGGGTTTACATTGAGTTTAGTCGGAAAGCCCAAGTCGTTTCATGGGTCGCTCAAGGGTACCATGTTAGTAACAAGCGACGCACAAGGGACGGGACAAAGCGTCAATATGCTACGCGCTCGGAGTGAGAATGGGTTGGCACAAGCGCATGCCTGTTATAATTGTACTGGACATAGGCGTGCCACATGCCAAACCAGGCTTTTCAGCGCAAAAATGTGGGGATAGATGGCATTATCCTATCATCAGCAGCGCACAATTACTTTGCGCTAAGAGCTTTTAAAAGCACCTCTTACGCACTAAATACCCCGCTGCGCTTGAACGCACCATAATCTCAGTGCTGCGCAGAGCAGTGCAGAGTAAAATTCCTTTTGGATATGTCATTACGCACAGCCTTGCCACGCCAGCACATCAAATTCTGCTGCTAAAATTGGGTATTAGCAGATAATTCAGTGAGGCAATCAACTATAACTCACTGAGAAACTTTTATCACATCACAAAGACCCCTCGCGCATGACTCTTGGGTATCTCTCCCCTACTGGTCAGTGGTCACTTCCGGCCAGATCCAGCAAGTAGGGATGTCGACGGTTAACCGTTAACCGTTTAACCGCTGACAACGTCATTGGTCGGTTAAGCATGTCGGTCAAACGGTTAATTTGCATATTAAATTGGCATGCAACGTGTTGCCAATATGGTGTTTTTTTTTTCCCTTTGCGGTAAGCAACAATGTTAACGTAGCCTAAGTAGTTACTGTAGCAGCATTATATAGGAATGAAAAGCTCCTGCCACTGCCTGAACAACATTCATTTAGAGAAAGGCTTTTCCAAATGCAAAAGCAGTGTGCATTGTCAGCACTGACTGTCTCTCTCACTGTCCGCCTCTCCCCCCGCGTGCGAGATGCATGTGCTCTGTGATAAACTCAGCTCTACACATGCGCCACACCCCCGCCCCCCCTCTGCTTTGACCAGACGGGAGAAGACGCCCTGCCCTGTGCAGACTACAGCGAGCCAGTCAGTCATGCTCCTTCTGTGTTCCAGCCGCTGTCATGAAACCATGAGGTTACTTTCAATGACGTGTTTCAAAACAAGCTGCGTCTTCCACATCGATTCACTGAGGAATCCACACTTTTACCGTAAATTGAGTTCTCTCCGGGTCTGTCTGTCTCTCAGGTGTAATAATCCCACAACGATTACAGCAAGAGTGAGAATGCTCTTCTAAACAAAGTGGAAATTCGTTCAATTAGCGACACGTTTCGTTCTGAGCTTTTAAAATTAGTTTCTGCTGGTTTTATTAGACTATTTCCGACACATGCAGTAAGATAATTCATTTAAGAATTGTGAGCGTGAGTATGGGTTTTTTCCCTCCGTATTTCCCCCTTCTGCAATGCGTGCAGCTCCTATCATAGCCTATCTGAGGAATGTTTTTGTTTAGATGGAGGATTAACTTGTCTTCTCGTTTTGTTAATGTGTTTTTTTCTGCTTGTAGATGTAAAAAATAAACGCTTTATCATGAAAAAAATCAAGCATTTGTTGTGGGAATGGTTTAATGGGGCACAGACAGTCAAATAGCGCATTTTAATCTTCTCGGTTAACCGACAGTTGTCGGCTAATGAGGGTCGGTTGTCGGTCAAGAAAAATTATGATTTTCGACATCCCTACCAGCAAGGCCCTCCAGTCTATGTAAATCATAGCTCTACCTCCCCCTCACGGCCTGGCGGTCCCATTACGCCTCCTCTCCCTATCACTATCTCTGCTGCTACTTTCAATCAAATTCCTGTATACTAGGGATGTTCATTTTTAATCAATTTCCATAATCTAAATTCGGGAAAATAAACGATCAATTATCGATTATCGATAGCGTAATAATAATAATATATATATATATTTTTTGTAACTCTGGTCTGGTAATACCGTTGCGCGTTCTCGGCCAGCTATAATGGCGATGCCGCTGTGTAGTAAGAATATCAGACACTAGCGCTGTGGCCAGGTAAACAAACATGTTACATCTCAGGTTACATGATGTAAGGCACTCGGCGTCTTCCAGCTTAGCTGACAGCACAAGAGTCAACAGGCCTGAGCTCGGCGCATCCTTATAACGTCATGAGCGCGCCTGCGGTAACGTTGACAACCACAGTCTATGGATGTAGCCACAGTCACACAGCCTTACACTAGCTAGCTAGGCTACTGTACTCACATTTTGAAAGTTTCAGGCAGCTCACCGGCCGTGGCTTCCAGGCTTATAAACTTGCGACAAAAACCTCATCTGTCCTGATGGTCGAGTTCCATTCAGCTGCTCTCAGAGTCCGACGCGTGGATATTATTATTTGCCACGAGATGTGTGTGAATTGATTCAGGTGGGCGTTAGCAGCTAAAGGCTAGCTCAGTCCATGCTGACTGCTGCTACTTCATAGTTCATAACGTTATAAACAAATAAAATGACTTGAATTCACTTAAACACATGTACCGTTAGTCACACTTTGTTGGAAATTAGGAGAGAAGTGTACGAAGTGTCACAGTTATAACCACCTCGCTGAGGTCCGCAGACTGCTGGGTGCGTTTGTTTGTGTCCGCAGCGCATGCCGTTGTGAATTCCCCATGTTTAAAACAGTTTTGTTGGCACAAAGGCCCCCGCCCAGCCAGAAAACTAGAGACTATATGAAGCTCCACCTCACGTTAGTCGGCTGTGCAATGGAGTGGGACTGGGGCGAGGATGAACCTAAACCTAGTCCGCAAAAAAACAAAAACAATAATCAATAAAAATTCCACATGATCGATTTCATTCCTCAACGATCAATTATCGTTGGTCGATTATTGATGAACATCCCTACTGTATACATTACTTCTATCCCCTCCACTGAACGTCTCGCCATACTGCAAGACCTATGGGGGTCACAGAGAACAATTTTCATGCCTCCGCCGGCGATAGCCAGGCCGGAGGCATTATGGATCCGGGTTGCCGTCCGTCCGTCCGATGTTCATTAACGCGATATCTGAGGAACGCCTTGACCGAATTTAATCAAATTTGCCTCAAACATCGACTTAGACTCAAGGATAATCTGATTAGATTTTGCTGGTCAAAGGTCAAGGTTACTGTGACCTTACGAACACCATTCCCAAGTTCCCAAGAGTGTTCACATACAAACACTCGTCCAATGTTTTGACTTCTTCTGGATATATGTGTTCATATTGCTTGAGGTGATGTCTGATTGTTGCAGCCAACAGAAAGGGACTGGCAGATGCACCAAATGGTACACGGGTCATTCTCATGACCTTCACCTTCAGATCTCCTGGAGTCACTGGCTTCTCTTTAAGCCACAGGAATCTCAACACATATCTGTCCTTTTTATTTAGATATATTTGTAAGAACACCTTACTGATATCTGCCATCATTGCAACTCTATGTTGTCGGAATTTTTTATCAGAATGCTCAGCAGATCGGGATTTAAATTTGGTCCTGTTAATAAACATTCATTCAGAGAACTGCTGTCCTCATGTGAGGAGGTGTCAAAAACAATCCGCATTTTAGTAGTTGCTCTGTTCTCCTTAACACATTGAGTGCCAAGGACGTCTGTGCACGTCCTAAAAAAAAGTAACGAGGAGTGCCAAGGACGTCTGTGGACGTCCTAAAATCATAATTCATATTATTCCATAATTCTGCTGTTTAAGGTCGTACCCAGCCAGTGAGCATGAATCCCTTCAAGGGATCACACGGCGCCACCTTAAACATCGTCACGGAAGCTGCGCCACCCACCTCAGATCCTTTACTTTGTGCAGGAGAAAGCAGGGAAAGACGTGATCAAAGAGGAAACCGATGCATGCTTCAGCCAGAGCCGTATATATTGCTCTGTCTGCAGCGGAGAGTGGGCTCGGCTGCATCCGCGCTCACAACTGAGCTCTTATGCTTCTATCTATCTCCACACGATTTCCTGCCAGAAAGCCAGCATCCGAAGCCGAATGGCCAAGCCTTTTCGTTCAGTCGCGTTTGCCAGCGCGCATCATTTCCTTGATGCGCGCTGGGATCCGTCCGGGGCAAAAACGGAGTCGAGAAAACAAACTCTGTGCGTGTGGGAGGAGCCCGCAGCTCAGAGGTGGAGAGGGGGGGAGAGGGGGAGAGGGGGGGGGGGGGGGGGGGCACGCAGGCTGCACAGAAACCACACCACGCCACCACATCAGAAAACACCAGCCAGAGTCAGTGAATGTGCTCGAAATTAGAGTGCAAAAGGTATTCATAAAAGTGACTATATCTTGGAAAGTAAAAAAAAACGACAGAAAACCCTTGAAAGTGCACTTCTTACAGAGGCTGTCATTTCATAATGGAACTGTCTAGAAACAAAATTTCTTCTTTGGAAGAAGCAGGAGTGTTCAATGTTTCATTAAAGTCCAGCCCCGTCAATATAGCCATAATAGAAAAAATTCTATAGCTGTTTTCAACTGAATGGAAGTTAATCTGGCACAGGCTGCAGACAATTTTACTGAAGCGCTGTGGCACTCAATGTGTTAATCACTGGATGATGGGGCATATAATATACTGGATTTCCTGTTTCACAGTTAATTACTTCTTCAATAATGCCCTCTGTGATGTATTCTTGAAACACTTGGTTATAGTTTTCATACAGCTGGTCATTATTCTTCAGTCAATTTTAGATTGTCCTCCTTCCAAGGCAAACAAACTTCATATCTGCCATTGTTGCACTTTACCGATTGTTGGAACTTCAGCAGCGCGTCTGCGTCTGGGCTCCGCCCACTTTCCAAATGAACCCCCAAGGACTCCGTTTCCCAGAAACTGCGCAGTTGATCGGCCAGTGTCTGTTCCTCTCCAACACTCAGGTGGAAGACTCCAACATTCAGAGCTTCAGTGGTGACACAGGTATAGACACTGCACCTTGAATCAACCATCCAAATTTGCTCTCCACAGCCACAAGTCCACTGTCGAGTCTCTCCGTGCGTCCTGAGACTATGTTCCAATATTGATCTCCTCCGATCAAAATTCCAAGACCCTCTGTTTCCATGCCTCTTACTGGAACGTCAGCGACTTGCAGGCCTTTATTTTCGAGTGATCTTATAATTTTTTAATTTGCTATTTGCATATTTGAAGAGCACACTGTCGGAATTTCAAGTAATTCTACATCTACTGCTTCATTTGTTTTCAGATTTCTCAGGCGCACTTTAACCTTTCTTGCATTTACTCTTTTAGAGGTTATAGAGCCAAATATGTGCAGTCATATTGTATCTGTCCCCACTACTGGTAGATTCAATGTAGCAGAAATATATACATTTCTCGAATAAAACTGCGCTGACTCCCACCATCAAACAAGCACCTGGTCAGTTGTCGTTGTCTAGGTGCATCTATCCAAACAGTAGCAGTTTGTAACAATACAGTGTTGCCTTCAGCATTACATGGAGAAACTGAGACTACAGTATCTGTGGGGTCTGATTCATTATTTTTTATCATTTGGAACACGTTGTGTTTGGTGCACACAGACTGTTTTATAATGTCTTTTGCCGCATAAATCACACACAATGCCGTGCGCTCTGCAATTACGTGCAAGATGTCTGTGGCCAAGACATGAAAAACATCTTCCAAACCGTTAGTTTTTCTCTCCTGATGTCCACAGTAAACTCTGTGCATTCTCGAGACTTATGATCATTTCTTCCACAGAACAGACAGTCATTATTTTCTTCATTTGGACTCCTTTTCTTTGAGTGAGATTAGCTGTTCTCTCTCTACTTTCCACATCCAATTTCAGAAAATCCATCTATTCCTTTGCTTTGAGCTCTTGGTCAGCTTCCTTTCGGGTGAATGCAAGAGCAGTTTCTTCCGGAATCATTTTGAGCAATATAGGACACAGGAGGCTCACATATGCATCGGATACAACTTCCAGCACATCCAGGCTGCGCACCTGCACTTCACAGTCATCATACAATTTACGCAAGGCCACTACATCATTAGCTCTCCTTACTGGAGTCAAATTGAATAATTTATTCATGTGCGCATTTATCACCAAATCTTTGCGGCCAAATCGACCTGTTAACATTTGAATTGCAGAATCATAATCATCATCACACAAAGCAAAGCCTGCCACAGTACTGGCGGCTGTTCCACTTAGGAATGACTTCAAGTAATTAAACTTGTCTGATTTGGTTAAACTGTCATTCCTGTGTATGGCCGTCTCATATTGACTCCAGAATCCTTGCCATTCACTTATTTCTCCAGAAAACTTTTGTATGACAAGTTTAGGAAGTTTGACTGTATGACTATGATTTTTTTGTTCGTTCTGCCGTCCTGCATGGCTTGAATTTCCCTCTGTGCGCGATGCCTGTTTGATCCTTGTTTTCCGTGAGCATATGCCATCCATATATTCTAGAGCAGTATTTATTTCATCATCCAATTCATCCTATTGGGTCTCTGCTTCAATATCTCGGTCTTGATCAACTAGACTTTGTTCCTTGTTTATCAACAGTTCCATATATTCTTCTAGCATAAACATCAAGGTCTGGCTCTGGCTTCGATAGTTCCCCATCAATTCTATGTAAAAGTCTGGTTGTAGCTGCTCTTACCACCCCTCTTATTCGTTTCAATCTGGCAATGTCCGTCATGGTGGTTCCTTTGTCTTTCCTTGCAGCTTCAATCTTGAATCGTCTGTTTCATTCCCATAGTCTTTTCCCAAATTTCCGGCACCAGCTTGTAAGTGCAGGAAAGACGTTTAGACCATTCTTGGCATTTTTCATTATTTTTCTTTTATTGCCTATTATTTTACAACCTAAGATTTGGGGAAAGGGGAGGTGGAACAAAGGATTGCATTTCAAAAGGTGCGTGCACCTGGAGCCCAGGTATATACCTGGTGCGCGCGTCCTGCTTGCATCAATTAAGTCCCATATATGGTCATAGATTTGGATGATGACGCATGCAGGTGTAAATCTTCTCGCTCGCCAGCGCACCCTGCTGGCGCAGACAGATTCAACAACTCATGCTATTTCCATAAAGCCCACCAGCTTTGATATCTGTTAGCTAGTTGTTGATATTGTTTATTGTGGATCCCCATTAGTCTACTCTACACCAAGGTGAGACTACTCTTCCTGGGGTCCAAACACATAACATAAAAACATAATACAATAACATTGTCGACAAGTTGATAATTATAACAAACAAAGACAAAAAGAGAGTGAATCAGCTCACTCTATTACATATCATACATTTCAGAAAGTGTATGAATTAGTATAATGTAGTGTTATATAATATAACATAGCACAATGCAGTACAATACAATACAATTCAAAATATGTATACAATAATTAATGACCTAAAGATATCTCATTATTCATCACTGCATGTTTTAACTTTTTTTTTAACAAAGATTTGTTACTTGCCACCGTTATATTACTAGGTAAATTATTCCAATAAGCAACTGCTCTATACATTACTGTCCTTTTCAGAGCATCAGTTTTTGGTAGAGGTAGAGTGAATTGAGAATCTACTGCCTGCCTTGTTGTATAGCCATGTCTACTCTTAAGTGGGGTACAGTTGTGAGTGTAAGCCCTGTGGTTTCCCAGAGTTCCAGATGTTAAACAGAAAGGTTACCAAGCTGCATGCTATTCTTTGTTCCACTTTCATCCATGACAGTGCGGCATGCATCCCCTCCACACTGCTCCTCATAGAGCAGCGGAGAGTGAGGCGTGCCGCCCTGTTCTGGGCCAGCTGGAGTTTGGTCAGGTCTTGTTTAGAGGCGCTAGACCATACTGTTGGGCAGTATTCTAGGCGGGATAAGACTAAAGATTGTATTACCAGTTTAGCTGTACTACGAGTCAACATCAGATTAGCACACCTTCTGATCATTGAAGTAGTGCTGCTCATTTTAGACACCATGCTGTTAATGTGTTTCGACCAAGAAAGCGTTTCATCAATTACCACCCCCAATAATTTAGCATCTCTGACCTGTTCGATATCATCACTATCCAGAATAAGATTTAGTTTCGGATTTGTTCTTAATGTGTATTTGGAGGTAATCATTATACTCTTGGTTTTCCCAACATTTAACTTTAACTTATTTTCGCTTACCCAGTTCGACACAATCATTAACTCATCTTGCAGCATCCTATTAACTCATTGAGTGCCAGCCATTTCTGGAAAACGGATGCTCCCAGTGCCAGCCCTTTCAGAGCGTTTTCAGTGATTTCTCAAGACCCACAGAATATTGTGTGATATTACTATGTAAACACCGAACACGCCCAAAGAACGATGAGACTCTCTTGTATCATCAGCAAAAAAAAGTTTATTGATATCATTTTCCGTTCTTTAGTTATCAGCAGTATTACAGAGGTTGGTTTCACCAGAAACAGATGTTTCAAACTAGAACCTGAGATAATGAGCCTTTTGTGAAATGAAGCATTTCAAGCACATCACCGACCCGCATGCTAATATTTTCTGATGTAGTGACGTGGTGTAGTTGTGTGGTGCCCTGCGTGCCCCACCCCCCTCAACTGCAAACTCCTCCTCCGTGGGAGTGTCTCTGGTGGCTCTGCTCGAATCTCTGCTACCTGCGTCAGGCGACGAATCTCTGCATGCTGGAACTCATCCCCACACTAACACACAGCCTGCATGCTGGAGCTGGGAGAAACTCACCCCCACACTAACACACAGCCTGCATGCCGGAGCTGGGAGAAACTCATCCCCACACTAACACACAGCCTAACACGCACCAGCGTCTATTTTCGGAGCGCTCCGCCGTTTTTGTGCGCCGGCTCCCAGCGCGACACCGAAAAGCCAAACCATTCTCAGCAGTCCCGGCTTTGATCCACGTCCCACCGTCAAAAAAACGCGTCTTTAGACGTCATTGGCACTCTACGTTACTATTTGAATTGACGTCTTTAGACGTCATTGGCACTCAATGAGTTAACAGACTCAGGATTCTTCGCCGCTACGTACATGGTAGTGTCGTCTGCAAAGATCTCCATTGCTGCATTATTCAGAATCAGAGGTAAATCATTAACAAAAATAGAATACAATAAAGGACCAAGGCAACTTCCTTGGGGCACTCCAGCATGGAGGTTCCTCATCTCAGACAGTGTGCCATTGAACATTACACATTGTAACCTATTTACCAAATAATTTCTCAACAATTTAGTTGTTTAATTGTAAATTCAGAGCTTCCTCTGAATGTATATGCTGCTAGTTTCATCAGTAGCAGCTCATGATCAATAATGTCAATATTGTGGCTCTAACTAACGTTTTTCATGGCATTCAGAGATGCGGGCAACTGTCATGGTGGCTTCTGTTTCCGGTATCTCTGCTCTGAACGCAGACAAAGATTTTAACAAAGAGATAACAGACAGCGCTGCAGTCATTATGCTGGAATAATGAGTGGAACAAGCTATTGGCTTCGGTTCTTATCAATTTACCGTAAGTTCTTTGGCACAAATGATGACGTGCGTTGATACAGTGATCAATATTGTGGCTTATAAAACAGTTTGGCGGAGTAATACTGCGGTCAGAGGTGTGTGGTTATTTGTGTGGTATTTTACAAAAGCTCTCAGCCAATCACAATCAAGAACCGGAACTATCCATTTTTTAAATACAAATAAACCAGCTGGCTGGGGATTTGCTGTGCATGTATCTGCCGTGCAAAGACCCGTGAGCAGAATTGTAATTGGCTGCAGGCCATGGAAAGTGATTCACTGCTACAGACTCAACTAAGTTGAGAGGGAGAGACTGTCGCCCTCCAGCTGAAGAGGATGGCATGAATTGAGAGGGGCAAGGGGACAGCATGAGAGCAGAGAGGGATCACACTCATGAAGTAGACTTTGAGATGGATGAATTGACAGTGCTGTGAAAAGGACAGGAACACATGAGGGGAACGGAAGAACGAGAGCAACAACACAATCACCTTGACGGGACTTATGCATGATTCTCATTTCTATGTTAATGCGAGGGCATGAGTAAAGTGCCGGGGGTGCATTAGTGAGGCGAGATGGCGAACGCTGACCGACCAAATGCGTACCTGCCATTTAAGAGCAGCGAGGATGGGTGATAATTTGCAGGGAGACAGCATTTTAATTTTCGGCCACCAAAAAGGTTATGATATTTCACCTACTAATGTGTTTCATTAAAATGGCATGAGTCATGACGCACATTAGACCATGACTCTCTTCTGTCTGTATTGTTCTGTTTTCTGCCCGGTCTAAACAAAAGGAATAGCCATAATATCTTGTAGCAAACATAACAAAACTAGCAACTAGATTCAGTTATATCCCCAATTTGACCTAACATTTTAAATCGGAAGCTAATTGCTTGACCGGTCACAGAGAACAGGGAAGTTGTAACGGTGCTCTGATTTGAAAATCACACTTATTAGGCTCGGAGTGCAGCGATGGTGAACTCAGATGTAGGAACAGTAAGTCATTGGACAGTAGCATGGTTTAATTGTACTGTACTCACAAATAAACACTTGATTTAACAGGAGATGATGGTGAGTCTGCCATGGACACAGAGGATGAGCTGAAGAGGTAAGAGGAATAAATAAATAAATTGCACCGTTGTCTCTGATATTGATCTGGAGGAGGTTGTGTTCCTTTGTCCTTTACAGTTGTTGACTCCACAGCTCTTTCTTACTGCTCCAATACTGGAATTGCTATTGTTTCTCTCTGATTGTGTGTTGGATGTGCAATAGGGCCTAGGCTACCAATAGACAGAGATAGGGCTGTCATTGAAATTCATTGGCAGCAACTGTCAGGTTTTGGGGAATCCTCAATGAATGTGTATATGCATATTGTTCTTCCACCACCGGTACACAAAGTACAACATTATATAGAAAACTGGCCTTCAGTAAATTATGAAATTTAGAAAAAACATGTATCTAAATGGCAATTTTGTAGAAAGTCTCAATTTTGTTATAATATCAAGCTACATGCTTAAACGATCAGTTCTGTCATTATCTACACACCCTCATGCCATTTGAAACACATGTGACGTTTGTTTGCAATGACAGAATTTTCTCTTTTTGGTCAACAACTCCTTTAACATCCACCTAGCTGTGGCCTCAGCCTGTGGAGTTATTTGTTGTGTGGTGTTGATGGCTCCTCTGAATGAAGATTTATCCATGGTTTTTGGTGCAAATAAGGCACATACACACACCAGCCTATTCACATTTTTATGGAAATGCTGCGTAAATGGTGTGTTATGTAGAAAGACGGGGAGAGAGTGGATGCCATGCAGTGAAGGCCATCAGTCAGATTCACATCGATTGTGTTCAAAGTAAATGCTTTGCGCCATTGGCACCAACTGCTCATTAGAATGTATGTGGAGCTTCTGCTCACCAAGGACACCAATCAGGAGGTGGTCAATACTTGCGTCCTTCAGTTCTGCGGCCAAATTAAATATGTGCTTTCTGAAAAATGTGATTGACTAGATTAATGCTGGGAGGAAAGTCAATCACAGTAGTCACATTTGAAAGAAATAGTCCGTTGTTTTTCATTCATTATTAGTGTATACTGTTTTAGGTTACATTTTACATTTCATGCATTGAGTTTGACTGTCTTATCCAGAGTAATAAAATAAACTTAATGTTCCTCCATCACCAAAACTACAATGAATCCACAGACACTACCCTATACACTGCCCCCCCCCTCCTCAAGTATGTCACTTTAAATTACTTTTTATTTTACACTTTATAATTTGAGATTGTTTTCTATATTACTCCATCCTCTACTACTGATGTGACCGCTGCGCTGCATACTTGCAGGAAGTCAAATTCCTCATTTGTCATCTGATTACTTACTATGGCTATTCAAATGAATCTGGAATCTAGTAAGGAGATGATGGGTCATGGTGCCTTGGCAATATTGCTCAGGCCATTGAATGATCATGTACAATAGAAGTGCTAGGAAAAGTGTAAAGAGCAGAGAGATTTCTTTGTTGATAGACAGGCATGGAACCACATACAGTACATCATTCAAGATGTGATGAAACCTTACAATAGTCATTTTCTTTGTCCCTCTAAAGGGTGGAGAGTGAGAGCAGACAGAAAAAGGCACAGACGGGAAAGAAAGTGGTGAAAGAGGAGGATCCGTACGGCGGCTCGACGGACGAGAACACAGACGCCGAGGCTGAGGAGGAGCATCCCATCCCCGAGCTGCCAGGTACACCTGTCTAACCCGTCTGTCTTCCTGTCTCTTTACTCCACACCTGTCCTGTCTAACCTGTCTGTCTTCCTGTCTCTTTTCTCCACACCTGTCCTGTCTAACCTGTCTGTCTTCCTGTCTCTTTTCTCCACACCTGTCCTGTCTAACCCGCCTGTCTTCCTGTCTCTTTACTCCACACCTGTCCTGTCTAACCCGCCTGTCTTCCTGTCTCTTTTCTCCACACCTGTCCTGTCTAACCCGTCTGTCTTCCTGTCTCTTTTCTCCACACCTGTCCTGTCTAACCCGCCTGTCTTCCTGTCTCTTTACTCCACACCTGTCCTGTCTAACCCGCCTGTCTTCCTGTCTCTTTTCTCCACACCTGTCCTGTCTAACCCGTCTGTCTTCCTGTCTCTTTACTCCACACCTGTCCTGTCTAACCCGTCTGTCTTCCTGTCTCTTTACTCCACACCTGTCCTGTCTAACCCGTCTGTCTTCCTGTCTCTTTACTCCACACCTGTCCTGTCTAACCCGTCTGTCTTCCTGTCTCTTTTCTCCACACCTGTCCTGTCTAACCCGTCTGTCTTCCTGTCTCTTTTCTCCACACCTGTCCTGTCTAACCCGTCTGTCTTCCTGTCTCTTTTCTCCACACCTGTCCTGTCTAACCCGCCTGTCTTCCTGTCTCTTTTCTCCACACCTGTCCTGTCTAACCCGCCTGTCTTCCTGTCTCTTTTCTCCACACCTGTCCTGTCTAACCCGCCTGTCTTCCTGTCTCTTTACTCCACACCTGTCCTGTCTAACCCGCCTGTCTTCCTGTCTCTTTTCTCCACACCTGTCCTGGCTAACCTGTGTTCCTATCTCTTTTCTCCACACCTGTCCTGGCTAACCTGTGTTCCTATCTCTTTTCTCCACACCTGTCCTGGCTAACCTGTGTTCCTATTAGGGCTGCACAATATATCGTTTCAGCATCGTCATCGCAATGTGCACATGTGCAATAGTCACATCGCAGAATGTGCAATGTCAAGTAAGGCAAATTAACTCATAGCCTACAGTAATGCACGCCCTCTCTGTGACGTTCTAAGCTCTTTCCTACTAACTATAGTACCTTTACTCACTTAGCATCCTGCAAATGTGGCTAAAAACACACTCTCCTACTACGTCAACCATGCAGGTTACCCACACTAGACCACCTTCTTAAACGGGCAAGGCTTGATAGACCTATTCAAGTCTTTTGGTGAAAATTCCTGTATTTTTTCATATCGCAATATATATCGCAGAATAAAAAAATATTGCAATGCCAGTTTTTTCCAATATCGTGCAGCCCTAGTTCCTATCTATTTTCTCCACACCTGTCCTGTCTAACCTGTCTGTCTTCCTGTCTCTTTACTCCACACCTGTCCTGGCTAACCTGTGTTCCTATCTCTTTTCTCCACACCTGTCCTGTTCTGTCTAAACTGTCTGTCTTCCTGTCTCTTTTCTCCACACCTGTCCTGTTCTGTCTAAACTGTCTGTCTTCCTGTCTCTTTTCTCCACACCTGTCCTGTTCTGTCTAGACTGTCTTCCTGTCTCTTTTCTCCACACCTGTCCTGTTCTGTCTAAACTGTCTGTCTTCCTGTCACTTTTCTCCACACCTGTCCTGTCTAACCTGTCTGTCTTCCTGTCTCTTTTCTCCACACCTTTCCTGTTCTGTCTAACCTGTCTGTCTTCCTGTCTCTTTTCTCCACTCCTGTCCTGTCTAATCTGTCTGTCTTCCTGTCTCTTTTCACAACACCTGTCCTGTTCTGTCTAAACTGTCTGTCTTCCTGTCTCTTTTCTCCATGCCTGTCCTGTCCTGTCTAACAAGTCTGTCTTCCTGTCTCTTTTCTCCATGCCTGTCCTGTTCTGTCTAACCTGTCAGTCTTCCTGTCTCTTTTCTCCACTCCTGTCCTGTCTAAACTGTCTGTCTTCCTGTCTCTTTTCTCCATGCCTGTCCTGTTCTGTCTAACCTGTCAGTCTTCCTGTCTCTTTTCTCCACTCCTGTCCTGTCTAAACTGTCTGTCTTCCTGTCTCTTTTCTCCATGCCTGTCCTGTTCTGTCTAACCTGTCTGTCTTCCTGTCTCTTTTCTCCACACCTGTCCTGTTCTGTCTAACCTGTCTGTCTTCCTGTCTCTTTTCTCCACACCTGTCCTGTTCTGTCTAACCTGTCTGTCTTCCTGTCTCTTTTCTCCATGCCTGTCCTGTCCTGTCTAACCTGTCTGTCTTCCTGTCTCTTTTCTCCATGCCTGTCCTGTCCTGTCTAACCTGTCTGTCTTCCTGTCTCTTTTCTCCATGCCTGTCCTGTCCTGTCTAACCTGTCTGTCTTCCTGTCTCTTTTCTCCACACCTGTCCTGTTCTGTCTAACCTGTCTGTCTTCCTGTCTGTTTTCTCCACACCTGTCCTGTCCTGTCTAACCTGTGTGTCTTCCTGTCTCTTTTCTCCACGCCTGTCCTGTCCTGTCTCACCTGTCTGTCTTCCTGTCTCTTTTCTCTACACATGTCCTGTTCTGTCTAACCTGTCTGTCTTCCTGTCTGTTTTCTCCACACCTGTCCTGTCCTGTCTAACCTGTGTGTCTTCCTGTCTCTTTTCTCCACACCTGTCCTGTCCTGTCCTGTCTAACCTGTCTATCTTCCTGTCTCTTTTCTCCAGACCTGTCCTGTCTAAACTGTCTGTCTTCCTGTCTATTTCTGTCTTCCTGTCTCTTTTCTCCACACCTGTCCTGTCCTGTCTAAACTGTCTGTCTTCCTGTCTTTTCTCCACACCTGTCCTGTCCTGTCTAAACTGTCTGTCTTCCTGTCTCTTTTCTCCACACCTGTCCTGTCTAAACTGTCTGTCTTCCTGTCTCTTTTCTCCACACCTGTCCTGTCTAAACTGTCTGTCTTCCAGGCTCTTTTCTCCACACCTCTGTCCTTTTATCCTCAGTTTCTTCTGCACTGCCCATCAAAAATTCAGGGGCACCTAGCTTTTGAAAATGTTTAAGCATGTTTTCTTCGCAATAACGCAACCCCCAAAGAAGAATAGGTAACTCGGTTTAGCTTGAGGGAAAATACATACTGTACATGCAAATATTTGTGACAATAACACTAAAACAATTACCGTAAATGATAAGTTCATTGAAAAAAACTCCTTCACTGTAACTGCTGAAGCTGATCTTCAATAAAAGCCTGAGTCTCCAAAAGGTCCCCGTGATGGGGAAGTTGTCCTGCATCGTCCCTGTGCCTAAAAAGCCACGACCCAGTGGCTCCAACGACTACAGGCCGGTAGCTTTGACGTCCCACATCATGAAGACCCTGGAGAAACTCCGGCCCATCGTCAAACCATTCCTCGACCCCCTCCAGTTCGCCTACCAGCCCCGACTTGGTGTGGAGGACGCGGTCATCTACCTGACCAACCGCGCCTACGCCCACCTTGACAACCCAGCTAGCACTGTGAGAGTCACGTTCTTCGACTTCTCCAGTGCTTTCAACACCATCAGGCCGGCTCTACTGGGTGAGAAGCTGACAGTGATGCGGGTGGATGCCCCCCTGGTGTCCTGGATTGTGGACTACCTGTGTGGCAGACCACAGTATGTGCGCTTGAAAACTGTGTGTCAGACAGAGTGGTCAGCAATATGGGAGCTCCACAGGGGACGGTCTTCTCTCCCTTCTTCTTCACCATCTACACCACGGACTTCACCTACCATACAGAGTCTTGCCACCTTCAGAAGTTCTCTGACGACTCTGCGATAGTTGGATGTATCAGAGATGGCGATGAAGAAGAGTATCGGGCTGTGGTGGCTAACTTTGTCACATGGTGTGAGCAAAATCACCTGCAGCTCAACGTGACAAAGACAAAGGAGCTGGTGGTGGACCTGAGGAGGGTCAAGGCACCGGTGACCCCTGTTTCAGTCCACGGGGTCAGTGTGGAGGACTACAAGTACATTGGAGTGTACATTGACAATAAACTAGACTGGGCTAAGAACACTGAAGCACTCTACAAGAAGGGGCACAGCTGTCTCTACTTCCTGAGACGGCTGAGGTCCTTCAACGTCTGCCGGACCATGCTGAGGATGTTCGATGATTCGGTGGTGGCCAGTGCCTTCCTGTATGCTATCGTGTGCTGGGGCAGCAGGCTGAAGGCAGCGGATGCCAACAGACTCAACAAACTGATCCGTAAGGCCAGGGACACTGTGGGGCTGGAGCTGTGCTCTCTGACAGCGGTGTCGGAGAAGAGAACGCTGACCAGGCTACGCTCCATCATGAACAATGACTCTCACCCACTCCACGGCGTGCTGGTCAAACACAGGAGCACGTTCAGTGAGAGGCTGATCCCACCCAGATGCACCACAGAGAGGCACAGGAAATCATTCCTGCCTGTGGCCATTGGACTCTTTAACGCCTCACTAAGAAGAGCACCTCGGAGACACTCAGTTTCCCTGAGAGTGAGTCAGCCGATAGGTTAGCTGTGCCTTAGTTACGTCACACGTAATGTGCAATTTGATTTAATTTAATTCCAGTAAGCACCTTTTTTATTTTATTCTATTCTATTCTATTTTATTTTATTGTATTTTATTTTATTGACTTTTTTTTTTACGTGTAGGGAGATACTGTGTGATACTGGGTTATGCTATGTTGTGTTACGTGGATATTTCATGCCTGAGTGCGAGCAACTGCAACTTGTCCCAATTTCCCCCCGGAGATCATTAAAGTCTTTCTGATTCTGATTCTGACTCATACTTTCTTCATGACAACTTGATGGGCATGAAGCTGAGTGCTGAATAAACATATCCAAAGTATTAATATCTATTTTGTGCTAACAAAAGTATTGTGTGAATTTTTCCCCTTCCTTAGAAATTGAAAAATAGCAGAGAAAACCAAATAGTATTTTGAAATTTTTGAAAAGCAAAGTTTGTCCCCAAGTTGATAGGAAGTATATCTACAGTATTTTAAATCAGGTTGCATGCCTGGCTGCCTCACTTGCTCTTTTGACACTTCAACTTCATACCAAGCAGCTGAATCGATTGCTTGCTTTCAGGCCAAACATAAAACACCAAGATGTCAAGTTATGTTGTTTTCTCAGTTTTCTTTATTGCTTTGCCCCTTTCATCAGAGCAGTAATAGTGTCACTATTCCCATTTTTCTGCTTCCTTTCTCTTCCTATTACTTCCAGACTTCCTGACCGGAAAGCGATTTTTCCTCTACGGCAAATTCCCTAACAATGAGAGACGGCTGCTGTTGCGGTACATCATTGCATTCAACGGGTAAGGAGGACTTTGTGGCTTTGCATTTGTTGCAGTAACTGACTACAGTTTTAATTTCTCATGGAAATTGATAGAATGAAAAAAGTTTGAATTTTGCTTTTGTGTCATTGTCACCAAGACAAATTCCCATACTCAATGATCACCTGACAGTAGAAGTGATTGTTCTTTTTCTGACTCTGCCATGAAATCGTTGACAGAAACACGTTTTTGTTGTTGTCTCTTCTCCAGATCGGTCGAGGACTACATGAACGAGAAGGTGCAGTTTGTTGTGACCAGTGAAGGGTGGCACGACTCCTTTGAAGACGTGAGTTGAGGAACATCCACAATTCTTTGGCAGCTGTTGTAGCTTCATGATGTTATACAGTAGCTTGAAGCACGGAGCATTACATGATGTTATACAGTAGCTTGAAGCAGAGAGCATTACAGCTTTCATCTTTGTGACGTCCCTGTTAGAGGCGTAGCATCTGAATTTACAGCATTGCACCTTGTCTCATTTGCAATCTACTGTGCCACTCTGGGATATTTTAACCTATTTGGCTGGGTAGTCTGTTCTATTTTCAGGTTGATCTGGAAAGCTCTCATTCATTCAAAATGTCTCATACCACTTTCTACCTGTTCATTTGTAATGCAACATGAACACTTGTTCATGACACATGACCTCTTCCTCTCTACGTCTCTCTCTCTCTCTCTCTGTTTCTCTCTGTCTCTCCCTCATATCACAGGCTCTGATGGAGAATGGTAACCTAAGTTTTGTCAAACCCACTTGGATTTATGCAATCAATGACCGACAAAAGATGCTGCCCTATCAACCCTACTCTGTTGTCCCTTGAACAATACAAGTACACACACACACACACTTTTACATCTGTATAAAGAAGCATTGGGGAAAGCCATAGACACCTTTTGTTTTGTTTTTTCCTGGTTTATCACTTCGCTCATCCCTCCACATGAAGCAATATCTCAGGTCTAGTTCATAAATAGCTTACATTGAGTGTAGACTGCTTACTCTTCATGAACTTTTTTTTAATCACAGAGATTTTCACCTTTTGGCCAAGCTGCAAAAAAAAGTTTGTTGTCTCAAATGAAAGCTTACGATTATCCAGTGAGGCCAATGTTACGATTAGGTTTATACATAATTAGCGTTTTAGTTGAACATTGTTAGTTTGGCGTTGCAGCTTGGCCAGAAAATAACAGCCTCTGTCTTCACTTGGGCCACACACTGTTTGATTCAGGACTTGTTAAATCTCTTGGTTTCTGTGCTGCAGTCAGGTGCTGCTCACCTCTGCTACCTCAGGCTCAGGGTCTATCTGGAAATGAACATCCTGTCATCCTGTCCTGACCGCCAGGCGCCAGCGGCATTGATAAGATTCTTGACGACAGGTGAAAGGTGCCAGGTTTTTCCTTAAGGCTACTGCCGCCAAAAAGCAGGAAATCTACAAAAATCTAGAAAATGGAATCGATGCTTCAGTCATCGGATTCGTTTTTTTTAAATAAAATAAAATGTTGGAGTTCTGTGTGTTGTTAAAGTTTGATACATGTAAGTTTGTATTTTTGATCTTATCCATGTTTGTGGGGTGAATTTTACAAGAAATAGATTGTCTCTCTCAATAGCTATGAGGACGTAAAAACCAACGTTGGTGTTTTCTGTCACGATTTCCAAAATGTCTACTTGAGGCACACAGATATCAGGCGATTCCGGGCTTATATTGTCAGCTTTGGCTGCTTGCTTGTCTAAAGCTGGTTTGTTTAAGTCTATGTCTCACCCTGTTTTCTGATAGTACTTAATTATTTTTGTTTAAATAAAAAATGATTTTTAATGAATTGTATTTCTCTGGTTTTTATTCATCATACCGTCTTTGTCCTCAGCTGCTCTCATCTCTCCTGTGTCTGCAGCCCTGAGAGCCCCTTTCACTCATCCCTTGCCTACCATCTCTCATCTGGAGCTCTCCTTTCTACTTCTCCCCCTGTTTGTCCTCCCCTCCTCTCATTTACTTCTCCCCCTGATTGTCCTCCCCTCCCCTCCTCTCTTTTACTTCTCCCCCTGTTTGTCCTCCCCTCCTCTCATTTACTTCTCCCCCTGTTTGTCCTCCCCTCTCTCATTTGCTTCTCCCCCTGTTTGTCCTCCCCTCTCTCATTTGCTTCTCCCCCTGTTTGTCCTTAACCTGACGCTGCCAGATGGACGGTTTAGCTCCACATTACATTTCACTAAACCAGTCGATCTGGGAATGCAGTAACCCTCACTCATTTACTTCTCCCCGTTTGTCCTCCCCTCCTCTCATTTACTTCTCCCCCTGTTTGTCCTCCCCTCCTCCTCATTTACTTCTCCCCCTGTTTGTCCTCCCCTCCTCTCATTTACTTCTCCCCCTGTTTGTCCTCCCCTCCTCTCATTTACTTCTCCCCGTTTGTCCTCCCCTCCTCTCATTTACTTCTCCCCGTTTGTCCTCCCCTCCTCTCATTTACTTCTCCCCCTGTTTGTCCTCCCCTCCTCCTCATTTACTTCTCCCCCTGTTTGTCCTCCCCTCCTCATTTACTTCTCCCCCTGTTTGTCCTCCCCTCCTCATTTACTTCTCCCCCTGTTTGTCCTCCCCTCCTCTCATTTACTTCTCCCCCTGTTTGTCCTCCCCTCCTCTCATTTACTTCTCCCCCTGTTTGTCCTCCCCTCCTCCTCATTTACTTCTCCCCCTGTTTGTCCTCCGCTCCTCTCATTTACTTCTCCCCCTGTTTGTCCTCCCCTCCTCTCATTTACTTCTCCGCCTGTTTGACCCCCCCCCTCTCTCATTTACTTCTCCCCCTGTTTGTCCTCCCCTCCTCTCATTTACTTCTCCCCCTGTTTGACCCCCCCCTCTCTCATTTACTTCTCCCCCTGTTTGTCCTCCCCTCCTCCTCATTTACTTCTCCCCCTGTTTGACCCCCCTGCCCCCCCTCTCTCATTTACTTCTCTCCGTTTCTCGCCCAGAGCTCCTCGCTCTCCTCCTCTCCAGTCAAGGGGATTAGAAAGGGGGGGAAGCAGGGCTGATTACAGGGGGGAGGGGTTGCAGGAGAGATCAAAACATTTGAATTCTTGGCAGGGATGCATTTTTTTAATTTACCAGGGATTGGACTGCTTCACTAGGGGCAGCTCAGGAGGTAAAGCTGTTGCCTGGGAATCGGAAGGTTCCCGGTTCGAGGCTCGCTCCTCTGCGCTGTGTTGAAGCCTCCTTGAGCAAGACACTGAAGCCCTAACTGCTCCCGACAAGCAGTTTGCGCCTTGCGTGGCTGCAGATGCTGTCGGTGGGTGAATGTGAGGTATTCATGTTAAATCACCTTGGGTAGTTGATAGACTACATAAAATGTATAAATATAAATACAGTCCTTTTACCATTTCACTATTTGTGCGAGGTAAATTCACACAGTCGCTGCGTCCTGCCACCTTTGATCAGGCTCTGATTATCTTTTCATATAAGGGAAAGTGCGACAGGTTTAAGCCATTTGGATCTCAAGTCATGTTGATCTCCATCAATTAACATTGGGGCCACCATGACATGTCATATTTCACTCAAATGCTTATCTGTCCTTGAGATAGGAGAGACAATAGCTTCCCTCTTAGCTTAATATTATTTGGCTTTGTAGTTTTAATTCTCACTCATGCACAGTATGACTTACTGCATCCTCAAGTCAGAGATGTGGTTTGTTTCAACATACAACTCCTCAATCCTTTCAAATAGTAGATTGTTTCTCACACTTTCTGTTAATTTATATGCTTCTTGATTGCATCCATGTCTAATGAATTGGTCTGTGTGGCAGCTGCTGTAAAAGACAGGCACAAGACTGAAACTATCAGTGTGCAACTCTGAGACATGGTACTACTCATGGTATTACTGAGAAGAACTGTGTTTAAGTCAATGTGTGATCATTTAACATTCGCCTTTGAAGTCTAACAATTTTCGATTGTTCGAACGATTTTCAAGGTAATTGTTTCAGTCAGTAGGCCAAGTTTACAAATGCAAACGCACAATGAAAAACACAGGAGATAACTGTCTGAAGATACAGGCTACTTATTATTTCAGCACAACCACCTGATGGTAAATGGACTGTATTTATAGAGCACATTTTATATATATATATATATTTATTTTTTTATTTGTCGACTACCCAAAGCGCTTTAACATGAATACCTCACATTCACACACAGACAGCGTCTGCAGCCCTGCAAGGCGCCAACTCCTCTCATGGTACTACTAGCCAGCCTCGAACCTGGAACCTTCCAATTCCCAGGTGACAGCTCTACCTCCTGAGCTAATGCTCAGATATGTAAACCACTGAGTTTTCTATCCATCTGTTCATTATTTTTGGATGAAGTGACATACTGAAGTTCAAATTTACATTATTGTCACTTGGCTATGGATCTATATTTCAAGATTAAATCAAAATTAGGCATAATAACTTCCCACCGAAAACATTTTCAGTTTGTGAGTAAACATGCATAATACAGTATGTGATGTATGAAAAAAGAAACCCAATGGTTATTCAAACTTTCAGTGCATTATTGATGAGTAGACTGACCTTTGGAATAACCTGGATAAATCAGATTGATGTTTTTTGCAGCTGAATGAGATCATTTCCCCTGGGGAGATGATGTCTCCGCTAATTAAAATGAGGCAAAGCTGCTTAGACACTGCATGAAATAGGCCACGCCCATCACGGGGGAAAAGCTCCCGTTCATTTCCACACACCAGCGTCAATTGCCTTGAATTAAACATAGCTAAAAGCTGTTGTGTGGTGGGCTGTGCAGACAACAAATGTAAAAAATCAGCAGTTAAAGTTTTTGTGTACTCCCGAGGAAAACAAGAAAGCCATTGAGAATTGGCGAGATGAAAAATGTGGATGTTGCTGTCAATGAAGTAAGTTGGAGTGTTCATCTTCTGTATATACGATCTTTTTGTGCAAGACCCGACCATGCACGCGACATAGGAGAACGCCAGGATTGGACGAGAATTTGTGTTTTGCCCTGTTTTGGGCGTGGTTTCTGAATGATGACGCGCTCCGCAGTGTCTCTATGGGAGGCAATTCAGGTTGCATGTCAGCTGAATGATGAAAACATGCCGGATTGCAAGTAACTGCATGTAAAAAAAAATCATGAATTTTTGAAAGTGCAAAAACTTTCCATTTTAACCACTCAAAATCAAATTATCATACACATTTTATGGTTCTTGCTCCGCCCACTGAAGTAAGATTTCTTCCTCCCAGACATGTTTGTACATTCAACTGTGAACCCTCCCCATCTCTCCCTCCCCTCCTGCAGCCCTCCTCTCTCTCTTCCTTCCCCGCTACTCCGCCAGCCAGCCCGCCACCACCCCAGCTCCCACAGCCAGGAGAGTGGGAGGAAGCAGGAGGACCGCTGTGTGCCTGCTGCTGCTCACACTCTGCTCTGACCAAGCCCAGGTCAAGGTGGGAGTCAGTGTGGAGCTTTAATGAGTTGACCCTGCAGATAGGCAAGTAGGATGCAGCAGCCAGGCAGCCTGATCCGATCTGTCGCCCAGTGTTGTTCTTAAGAGGAGAAGGGAGCCTTCTTGAATACAAACACCTCTGCTCGGTAAGTGGGATTTAAACACTGACTTTTTTTATTTTTATTTTTTATTATGTGTTTTGAATTAGACACGTTTATTTTGGCGTGTGCAGAGAACTTATTTGCTGTGACTTATTAACATCTAAATGATTAAATAACAATACTTTTCCTTATATCTGAATTGCTGGTGTACTGTATATTATTGGTTTATTCTGCTGTCATGAATTAGCCTACTGGAACCAAACGAGTATAAAAATACAGTAAATTATGTTTTCAAGGAACTACAATCTTTCTACTAATATAAAGGATTTGATTTCATAATGATAAAGCCACCTTTTGAAAAATGTGACACTTGTTGGCATGAAGTTGAAATTGCTGGTTAATCCTGGCATATTGAGTCTGTAGCTATACTCACAATTAATAACATGCAGAAGAAGTTGTCAATTTGCGACATTGAGCACTGAACAATGACATCAGGTAACATAGTTGTTTATGTGTAGGGGACATCACCATATGGTAGGGAATAGGATTCTCCAAGTGCTCAGAATATTTAAAGAAAAGGCGCTATAGCCTCTTTTTAATCTTCTTAGTTAAAATTGGCTAAGTGAGCTGTGTCTGTGGTGGTGTCTGTCTGTGGTGGTGTCAGTCACGATTTGTAGCAGAAGTGATGTCACTCGAGCAACTGTGATGTAGTATGAGCCAATGGCGCACAATGGCGCCTAGGTGGGTGGGCTCTGTCTGTCAGTCACAATTTTGGGAGCCTGCAGTCACGATTTGTGATGGAAGTGATGTCATCAGTGAAGTGATGTCATCAGTGATGTCACTCAGGCAGTTGTGATGTCATCAGTGATGTCACTCGAGCAACTGTGATGTAGTATGAGCTGATGGCACACAGTTGCACGATGGTGGATTGGCGGTGTCTCTCTGTCAGTCACGATTTTGGGAGCCCGCAGAGCAGGCGATTTCCATATTTTTGGCGTGATGCTTCAAATAATGTCTGTGGGCAACGCAAGTTTAATCAAACGCGAACCAAGGTTCAGCGGGATAATCTTCACACACGAGGACCACTTTCATGAGTTTTGTAGCGTAAATGCGAGCCCTAGAAGTAAAAAGCTCGAGCTAAGCTAATCCAGAACTACACACTGTCGCATAGGCTTCACGTCACGTCAGCACTCAACCTGGACTGTTGTTGGATGTGTGCACTGATTACCCCGGGCTGAACGGGGCTGAACCAGGTGAGGGAAAGAGAATTTCCGTGTTCGTCGTTTGAAGTGGTGACGTTATTGACGTATATATCCACATCGACTCAGCAGTGTAGTCTCATTTAGCCGTTTGCTAGCTAGCCGCCTGTTTAACGGCATGTAAAAGCTTCAAAACTCATAAAAGTGGTCCTCGTGTGTGAAGATGATATTACTAAACACTGGTTCGCGTTTGATTAAGCCAGCGTTGCCTAGAGAGATTATTAGAAGCATCGTGCCAAAAACCCATTCAAAACTCCCATAGGCGAAAACTGTGAAGAACCAGGGCTGTTAGCATCGATGATTTCCGGACTCGTTACTGCGGCTCTCTATTGAACCTACGTTTGGAGCATTATTTAGACCCCTTGCCGATAAGATAGCAGATTATGCTTGGTTGGTACCAATGGCCTTAGGTCTTCTAGTTTCTTCTGATAACAGGATCTCCACTGTAGCTTTAAAAATGACCCTGCTACAGCCATTTGATTACCCACAGTTTGGGAATCTTTACATATTTTGGAGAGTCTTGAATGTTTATAATTTAGCATCAGTGTTTTAATCCAGACGGTTACACTTGAAGCAAGCAGTAAAGGACAGTCTGTTATTTATGAGAGGGGGGGTATGGTGCAGGGGCGACTTTATTTTCGTTTTTTTCCTTCACCTTCCCCAGATCTATAAATATTTTTCCATGTCCATCCCTGAGTGACTGGAGGTAAATGCATGACCCTCCCTCCACCATAAATAACCACACTTTATCATATTCACACCAAAGGTAGTACTGAAGAAAATATGACCTTTTCCGATGATTTGGCTACGTTTGATAGGGCCCTATGACATCGGGGGAGAGAGGGGGCGGGGGGCATATAACGCTTAGTACCCAGCCCAATAACGGCCTCATCTCCTAGTTATAAAGCCTACAGTACCCTAGCCAACTGCATATGTGTCAACAATTCCAGCTCTGAAACAATATAAAGCGATGATAAACGTTTCCAGTCAATGCACCAAGCAAACAGCAGGACCGAGTGAGGGCCTAAAAAAGAATAAAGTTTGGTTCCTGTTGGTTGTCAGTTGAGGTGATGAAGGTAAGGAATTTATTTTATTTTTTTATTTTTTATTTTTTCCAGTGGCAGCAAGGGATAGATAGGAAATATATATATATTTTTTTTTTCCTTAAAATTACAGCAGCGATGGATACTTTTTTCATAACATAGCCTACATGTACTCTACCTCTGTGCTCTACACACGTTTTTATATGAACAAAATATTTAAGTCAATATGAATGCTTTCATATCAAACATGTTTGATATGGACTGAAAATCTGCGCGAATACATCATCCTGCTGCTGCGCAAGCCTCCCATCATTATCGTTAATTGACGCGACGCGGCGCCGCACTGCAGGCATCAGATAGGCTACCAAATACCAACAGCACAGAACCATGAGTATTTTGGGGAAAATGTCACTAATTTATATCACAATGAATGACCAATGAATAAAAAGTTGTTATACCGTAGTTTCAAAGCCCCTGCCAGTCAGAGGCTGTTAATCTCCTACCTGTCTATCAGGCAGTGTGGGGGGAAAAGGCATTGCTGCTATGAAGCAATCCAGTTTATCCAAACTTTTGCCAATCTCATGACATGCAGCAGGGAAATATATTTTTGTAGCCGATGTGTTTGTGTCCTCACTTGTCCAGACAATCTTGCTATAGAGTCGCGTTGTTTACACGCTTGTTAAACTGCCGTGAGATTCATTTGTTTGGGGAGTTATGCGAGACGCTCCAAAATCGAAACCGGTTCAGAGTATGGCCGGTCGTCAAAGTGATTATCCTCCCGATAATCTTAATAATATCCTGTAGTGCGTGGTGGCTGGGTTTACCCAGGCTACGCTAGTGCTGCATGGGCAGAGAAGCGACACAAAGCACATGTCCGTCATGCTCCCTGCCATTTTCGTTTTAAAGTATCTAAATCACTCTGGATTAAACCATTGCCAAACCAGGAAGGAATGGGAGATACCAAGTCCAGTCACCATACAGGTAAACCATAGATATAAATAGGGGAGTAAACACGAATTTTGGAATGAAAAAACGCATTTAAAAATATATACAAAATACAAAAAATTTAAGTTGTATAACCCTCCCTAAAGCCAAAATAAAAAACAAGTCCCTCCCCAGTACTCAAAAAAATATTTGATACCCCTCCCCCTTTCTGCACCATACCCCCCCTCTCATAAATAACGAACTAAGTGAAATTAAACAACAAAATTAGGGAGACTTTAACTAGCTACATCACAAATGAGCAATCTTTCTTAACAATCCCAGCTCATAGTCATATAGTTCTACTCGATTTTTACTTTATATTTTCAAATTCTGCACACACTTATTCTCAATAGTCCTTCAAGCTCAGGTCCCCTCATTTTAAATCAAAGATGGAGAGGGTGCAAAATTGCCTGTGAATAAATTATGTTTGGCATTGGTTTGGGGTGTCGCCGGCAGGTTGATGTCTCATTATGTGACCTTCATCAATTGGCAGAAGCTTTGATTACATTATCTTTCTGTCTCTGTCTTTACCTTTTTTTTCATCTGTCAGTCAAGAAAAATATGTATGCACATTTCAAACCACATCAGGGATTCATTTGCTTTTGCATTGCATTATGTGCAGCTAAGATGGAGCATTTATCAAATGTTATGCGCTCCCTCTGTGTTCCTGTGTGTTTTACCATCTCTTTGATCACTTATGACAGATTACTTTTTGCAGGAGAGGTCAGTTCAGTCAAGTTATTTTGATCGTGTACAGATAAATAAATATCTAAACAAAAACTTGCAAGTAAAATTAAATATACAAGATTGTAAATTGATACTCGTAATAATATAATAACGTTTTATTTGATTGTTGTCTGTCTCACTCACAATATGTTGCCTTCATTTTACATCAATAGACAGATTTGACCTAGGATGCTGTGTGATCTGGATCCATGTGTGTATGTCTGTCTGTGTGTGTGTGTGTGTGTGTGTGTGTGTGTGTGTGTGTGTGTGTGTGTCTCTCTCTCCCTCTGTCTATGGCTCGCTGTGTATGTGTTTGTCTCTCAGTGTCTCTCTCTCTCTCTCCCTCTCATTAATGCAAGCAATCATGCAGATGTGGGTGATCAAGTGAGCTCTCACAAATCATTGCAAAAGGCATTTCCTGCTAATTAGTGCCATTGCTGCTCATTGCGTATACAGGACCACATAAATGTGATGATGGCGTCGCTTTCACATGATGTGGGAGTTCTGCTGGACTACTTTTTTTTCTTCTTTTTTTTACGGATTTCCTCCTTGTTTTCTCCCCAATTGTACATGGCCAATTCCCCCTGCTGTCCTGGTCATTGCTCCCACCTCCGTCTGCCGAGCTGGGGAGAGTTGTCTAGCACATGCTCCCTCTGATACATGTGCAGTTGCCAGCCACTTCTTTTCACCTGGCAGCGAGGAGTTTCACCAGCAGGAGGGAGCATCACGGTATTCCCCCAGGTCCCCCTCCCTCCGAACAGGTGCCCCGACCGACCAGAGGAGGCACTAGAGCACCACGACTCATACCCCACCGGCTTCCAACCCGCAGACATGGCCAATTGTGTCTGTAAGAACATCTGACCAAGCCGGAAGTACCCCTGCTTGATTGATTGATTGATTGATTGATTGCCTTTATTTACCCAGGGAAGCCTCTTGAGAGCAAGCCCTCATTTTCAAGAGTGCCCTGCTACAAAATTACATATACAAAAAGTTTCAGACAAACATGACAAGTGATAAGAACAATCAAAACAACAAGGTCAATTTAAAGCAAGTAAAATCAAAACAGAGCAAATTACAACTAGAGTCCGTCGACAATAGAACAATTAGCTAAAAACATGTGCATCTCTCACACAAGGTGTCGCGAAGGAGTGCCTTGAACGAGACCAGAGGACGTAATTGATCCAATTTTATAATGTCCTGCAGTGAATTCCATTTGACCGGAGCATAATACGAGAAAGCAGTCTTTCCTTGCTCGGTCCTCACACGCGGGACACGCGTGGAACATGCTTGGAATTGAACCCGGGTCTCCCCAGTGGTAGGTGAGTGCTTTTAATGTACCTCTATACTACCCAGACGCCCCTCTGCTGGACTACCCTGCGCCTCCAAATACGTATGACCTTTTTCCTAGGTATATTACTCTGAGGGGTCGTGACCCAAAGCGTCAGAATGTGTTACTGGGGAGGGGACGTGATCTGTGAAGAAATTGACTGTGGTATATGCTCATTATACCACGGCTGTGAGCCAATCAGATTGCTGTTTTATTATACCCAGTAATTAACTAGCTTTGATTGCATGAGTATGTACGTTGTTGTTTTGTTTTTATTTAGCTCGCCGTGCCTTGAGTGAAGCTGGGGCAAAATTTGAAGAAGTCTTTGGGGTGTCGGGCCAGCCAAGGCCAAGGATGTCATAGACCTGTCAAGTGTCTCCAGAGAGAAGCGATAGAGGAGGCGAAATGGGAGATTACGGGGGGAGGAGGAGACAAGAGGAAAGGATGATGGAGGGAGACCAATTGCTGGATGGGATGTTATTGACGGCAGATTTAGGTCAGGCTCTCGGTGCTGCAGTGCACAAAAGGGCATCAGTCAACACAGGTCTGAAAAATACAGGGTGCCTTTTGATTGTCTAGAAGTGAAAAGTGAAATCAAAACTGGAGCCTTTAATCTAATTGTGTCGCACTCCGCACATAAAGAAATTACAAGCTTGAGAAAGCGAGTTTGATCATTAAGAAAACAAAAACAGGATATCTATTCCAGTGGGCTAGTTTTGGTATCTGCTTATTAATTAGGACCAAAGAGACTCAAGTCACAGCATTTTTCACATGGACACACTTATTCTTTGTTTTAGTGGACATCAATTGTTGAATATAGCAAAACAAAATGGGCAATGAATAGAGCGACAGACTGTTTTATTATACATTTTACTTGACTTGACCCCATGCATTGTATGTAGTTCAGCAAATCGAATTGTGGCCTACAGGCGTACCCTGAGGCACTGAGGGGAAGAGATCCAGTAAAGATGGCAAATGAATTGCTTCAATCATAAGTGAGGTTCTTCATGTAAAAGAGTAATGATTTATTGAACCACATGGAATTAGCTCTTTGACTTGTGTGCCCCACATAATCCTGTATTTTCCTCTTCTTTTTTCCATCACAATTTAAAGGATGGCTTTATTGATTATCAACCACCTTTGTATCATTATAATGTCGTTAATATAAGCAGATGGGCAGTGTTTACCTTCTCTATATGTTTTCCACACAGAGAGCTCCCATTTCCTCCTCTGGCAAAACGCTCCGCTGTGACGTGTTTTTTACGTCACAACGGATCTGCGGAAGCTCTGCTCGAGAAGCGGAATCTGCTCCGAGGGCTGTCGATTCGGCTTCCAGGGCGGCTGTTATTATTTTGATTTTTTAAGTACTATGCGTACATCCATGCAGAATTGAGAGCCTTAACGAGCCTTAATGACTTGCAGCTGGTGGGGGCGGATTTTCTGCAAGCCAGACAAATGGAGTTGGATTTCTCTGTGGAAAACACATAGCGAAGGTAAACACTGCCCATCTGCTTATATTAACGACATTATATTGATACAGAGTGGGTTGATAATCACCAAATTGAAATGTATAGAAAAAACAACACCACCACCTACTTTACTTTATTGGTTTATTGTGATGGGACAATGCACATTAATGGACATGTTCAGAAATACAGAAGCCTCTATATACGAAAACATGTAAATATGCCGGAGTTAGCTAATGCTAATTTACATCCGTAGTCCCCAATAAATATCAAAACAATCACTCATTACATTCATTCAACGCACAAACTGATATACATGTAACATGTCATCGCAAGAGATACCACAACATTACAGACATCAAAATTACAGCAAAACACAGACAGTACATGCAGCATGTCAGTGCTAAAAGAAGAATACTACACCTTACATTCGACAGGTTACATGATAACAATACATAAATACAATATGGAAGGCTACTCTACTCTCTCTTAAGTGCTACACTTAAGTGTAACCTAAATCCAACTTTTGTAATTTGGGTCCCAGGCACATCGGCTGAGCGTCCTTTGTGCTCCGACTCAAGTGGACTTTGCTAATTTGTCTCAGTGTAGCTGCTTTAATCACACAGGAACGTTTTGTATCCTCAAACCATCTCACCTGAGTCTGTTGTCTCAGTGTAGCTGCTTTAATCACACAGGAACGTTTTGTTGTTGTTGTTTGTTGTTTTTACATAAAGCAAAAACGACAACCACAAAACATAAAAAAAACACAGAAAATACAAAATACATACACAAACAAATTCACTCATAATATCCCCCACCCTGCAGGGCCCTCCCCCATCCATCAATGTGACACACCCCAGAGGAAGGTACCACATGTAGGCCAATTGTAATTCCCAGAAAATTAGAAAATAGTTTATTTTTTGATTTTTTTTACCCGTTTTTTCCATTAATACACAAGTTTAGGTTTTGAACTATCCATTCCACATAAAATGCAGCCGTTTTAGAATCAGTAAATAAGTGTATCTTTTTAAATAAAAGTCCTTGTTGTCCAGTCCCCCCTTACCTGGCTGCCGCTCTCGTTCCGGAAGAGAATTACGGGTTCCCCATTCATTTTCTCCATAGACATTTTGAAAAATCCTTATATAATATGTTTTAAGCCTGGAACGAAGCCAACCAGCCACCTACTGAATCGTGAGTGACCATAAAACATTTCACAATGTCTAAAAAATGAATGGGGAATTCACTTCCGGAACGGCAGCTGAGAAAAAGTTGTTGAGAAAAAACTGTTGAGCTCTATTCCTACACCGTTCACCTGATTTGGATGTAAATACCCTCAAATTAAAGCTGCAAGTCTGCAGTTAAAGCACATCTTGATGGTTTCATGTTAAGTCCATTGTGGTGGTGTACAGAGGCAAAATGATGAAGATGGTGTCAAATGTCCAAATATGGACCTAACTGTATGTTGTGTATGGATGCAGTCCAGTGCCAATGTGCATACAAGCAATAATATTGCTTGTATAAGAAGATGGAGAGGGGACAGTGAAGGACAAAAGTAATGTAGATATCCGTTTAGAATTACGGTAAGTCATTTTTCTCAGGTCAAGTGTGGACATACAGTGATGTGATCTCATACAATCCAACCTTTACAATCAGATCTAAAAAATATCAAAATGACAAATACATGTAGTGTAGCCCCACTAGCCCATAGGCAGTGTGTCTTTGTGCCTGTGTCTGGGTGTATGCAGGTATGTACTAGGGCATTCACGACTAGTAGATTTTACTAGTCGACTAGTCGTACCTAAAGGTAGTCGACTAGTCGTTTTAGCAAAAAAAATATATATATATATATATTTTTTATCTTTAAGAAAGAACATGAGGGATTTACACGACATACATGGACTATCATATCCCATATCCCATATCCCCCACAAAGAACATCAAAACACAACACAACAAAACAAGAAAACTGCATAAGATACACAATAATCCAAGAACAAACAAGACTATTGGACAAACAACCAAACATAAACAATGCATCCAGATCCTATGCTGATAAGCCTAATGACACTGGGGTAAAAAGTTCTTAAAGTCAAACTCTGTATGTGGCTGCCATATTTTGGGGATGTCTAAGAATCTGCCTTTGCTCTTGTAGTAAATGTTATCCAACGTATGGTAGCTTGAGAGTTCATTCCACTAGTGAACTACAGCTGGGGGATTGGATGCTTTCCAATTTAAAGCTATGCATTTCCTAGCTGCCAACAGGGCAAGATCTATGTATTTACTTTGAATGCATTGTTTTTGTTTGGTTGTTTGTCCAATAGTCTTGTTTGTTCTTGGATTATTGTGTATCTTATGCAGTTTTCTTGTTTTGTTTTGTTGTGTTTTGATGTTCTTTGTGGGGGATATGGGATATGATAGTCCATGTATGTCGTGTAAATACCTCATGTTCTTTCTTAAAGATTTTTTTTTTTTTTTTTGCCAAAACGACTAGTCGACTACTAAACACAGTGTCGACTAGTGGTTTTACAGTCGACTAGTCCACTAGTCTGTGAATGCCCTAGTATGTACTGCTTTGCTTTGGTGGCCATGTGTGAAATTGAATTGATATCTCATACCAAGGGTCATTGCTCCCTGCTTTGACGGGAAACCAATTAATTGATCTCTGCAATAGCCTTCTCCATGACATCATCCTCCTTGTGTAGCAGGGCATCGCAGTCCAGGTAAAAAATAAAAAAATAAAAATGGGTTTCCATTCTGCTAGCATATTGCCATCAGTAGAGGTAATTATTTTGGCCTATTGTCACGAACAAATATATAACTTAAGTTAAATCATGTTTTATAATGTTATAGTGTCAACTCACTCCTGTGCAAGTGCGACATTGCGTTGCGCTGTAGAAAAGTGTTTATTGTCTTTTATTCCTTGGAGGGTAAAAATTTGGTTGGGGAAATGACCCATAGTTTGAAAGGTTGTAATGTATAAGCAAAGTAATGGCTCAAGAATGGCACATGGTACCCTACAGTGTATCTCTCCTCCGTGGTAAAATCAGTAAAATCATGATTCATGCTGTAAAATGAAATGACCACATACTCATCATAGACCCATAAAATGTCTCTGCAGTTGTCTGCCATTTAATCAGAGCCCGAAAGTAATAACTCCTGCATGAGAAACTCATCTTCTATGTGTTGTGTTGTGTTGCGTTCCTGTAAAGAGCCATGCCCAAATGTAATCAATGAATCCGCTCAATGAACTTTGGAGCCCAATAGAAAGCAATTGCTCAGACATTGGGAACGTGTTCACCTATAAAATGATTAATTAGAATACAGTTTACAGTTGACTTATCCTCAATTACCCAGCACTGAAGTGGAAGCTCCTATCTGCTATCCATATTAAAGGGACACTGAAGTTCAGCTTTGACCTACTTGACATTAGTAACTTATTCCTATGTCCTACGACAATTGGACCTATTATGCTATACAGTCGTAAAGGGTAGAGAATACTTGATCCTATCCACTAATCTGTGATGCTGTGATTTGTCAAACCAATGTGATGGGAACGATAGCTAGATCTAGCCTATGTAATTTTGCTAGTGTAAATCTATATTTATATTGCATATATTTTGTCTCCATGACAGTTTTGTCACTTTCAGTACTCTATAGAGTACCACATAAATGAGTCCGGAAAACATGGATGCTAACACTTCCGGGTTCTTCACTGTTTCCGCCTATGGGATTTTTGAATTGGTTTTTGGCGCGATGCTTTAAATAAGGTATGTGGTTAACGCAAGCTAATTCAAACGTGAACCTGTGTTCACCCTGATTAGCTACAGAACAAACAAAGATTATCTCTCAGCACGTCCTGTTCCAGGATCAAGCCTAGTATCTGTTCTCCAGGGACACTCTGAAAAGCATTTACAAAATCAACCCAGCAATGCAACTATCAAGGCTGCACTGCTAAATATTAGGTCACTTGTAAGCAAGTCGCTTCTAATAAACGATCTGATTACGAGTCATAAACTGGACCTCATGTTCCTCACAGAGACCTGGCTTGATCTAAACAACAGGGAATATGTTCTTAATGAGTCAGCCCCACCTAACTTTAACTACATTGACGCCCCCAGAGTCGGTAAGAAGGGGGGAGGAGTAGCTATTATTTTCTCTGATGTTTTTCAATGCAAGCAGGTATCGTTTGGCGACTTTTCATCGTTTGAATATCTGCCCGCTGTTCTGAAGTGCTCTCCCTCTATTTTACTACTGATTATATACAGACCACCTAAGTACTCTAGTAGTTTTTTCGATGAATTTTCAGAACTCCTTTCTATAATCTCCATAGAACATGACTGTTTAACGATTGCAGGAGATTTTAATATTCATATTGACAACCCCAATGATAATAATACCAAAGAATTGAATAACCTCCTTGACCCTTTTGACCTGTTACAACATGTCTCTGGGCCCACTCACAATCGAGGCCATACCCTAGATTTATTTATCACCAAGGGCTTTGAGTCATCGTTTCTTTCAGCTAGTGATGTTGCTCTGTCTGACCATCTCTGTATTTTTCTTGAACTCAAGATCACCCCTATCGCTCTTACTCGGTCAAAAACCATCAAAGAGAGTCACATCAACGAGAGCACTAACACACGGTTCATGGAGGCTTTCTTGCTGGCCCCTTCCCTCTCCTCAGCCTCTGTCAATGATCTCCTAGATAACTTCAATTCTAAAACCCTAAAGGCTATTGATGCTGTAGCTCCCATTAGATCTAAACTAATCTCCGGTAAGAAAAAAGCACCATGGAGAAACGCTCCCTCTGTAAATAACAAAAAAAGAGATTGTAGGAAAGCCGAGCGCAAATGGCGGAAAACTAAACTTCACATCGATTATGACATCTATAAAAATAGTCTTCACTCCTACAACCAGGAACTAAAAAATTCTAGAAAATTCTTCTTCTCTGACATTATCAGCAAAAACACCAATGACGCTCGCACTCTTTTTGCCACTGTTGACAGGCTGACAACCCCCCCCCCACAAATTGCCCCTGATCTTCTATCCAATGTCAAATGCAATGAATTTGCGACCTTCTTTAGGGATAAAATTATAAACATCAGACTAACTATTTCCACATCAAGAACAAATGTGGCTCCGCCGCACCCACAGAAAAGGTGCTCAATTAACATGACTCAGTTCAATGTCATTGACCACAAGAAACTAGAAGAAACGATACGAGGCCTTAAATCCTCATCGTGTTGCCTAGACACCCTGCCAACAAGCTTTCTAAAAAATGTCTACAGTTGCCTGGCGACCGACATACTGAAGATAATTAATACCTCTCTTCTTACAGGCATTTTTCCAAAATCTCTAAAAACTGCAGTTAAGCCCCTGCTAAAGAAGCGTAGCCTCGACCCCTCTATAATCAGCAGCTACAGACCAATATCAAATCCCTTTATTAGCAAAATACTCGAAAAAACTGTCTACCAACAACTCAATACCTTTCTATCCTCCAATGACCTCCTAGATCCCTTACAATCAGGCTTCCGACCCCATCATAGCACCGAAACTGCGCTTATCAGAGTTATAAATGACATCCGAATGAACACTGATTCAGGTAAAATCTCAATCTTAGTGTTACTAGACCTCAGCGCTGCCTTTGATACGGTTGACCACGAAATTCTACTGGACAGACTGGAAAACTGGGTCGGGCTTTCCGGCACGGTCCTAGAGTGGTTCAGATCTTATCTGCAAGACAGGAACTACTTTGTCTCCATTGGCAACTACACATCTGACCAAACCAAAATGACATGTGGGGTACCCCAAGGATCAATTTTAGGTCCTGTCCTATTTAACCTTTATATGCTCTCTCTAGGCCTAATTATGCAAAAAAACAAAATAGCTTACCATAGCTATGCAGATGACACCCAACTTTACATAGCCCTCTCATCGGATGACTATGCCCCCATAGAGACACTGTGTCAGTGCCTTGCGCAAATGAATGATTGGATGTGCCAGAATTTTCTCCAACTTAATAAAGACAAAACAGAGATAATTGTCTTCGGCAAAAAAGAAGATAGGCTCAAAGTTACTGCTCACCTCGAATCCCTATCTTTGAAGCCAAAGGACCAGGTAAAAAATCTTGGCATTATTATTGACTCTGATCTAAATTTCAACTCCCACATGAAGCTTATAAGAAAATCTGCCTTCTATCATCAAAAAAATATAGCAAGGATTAGAGGCTACAGTATATGTCCAAACAAGATCTTGAAAAACTAATTCATGCTTTCATTTCTAGCAGGCTAGACTACTGCAACAGTCTTTTCAATGGTCTTCCCAAAAAAGCTATTAAACAACTACAGCTCATTCAGAATGCGGCTGCTAGAGTTCTAACAAGAACCAAGAAAGCTGAACACTTTACACCAGTTCTCAAATCCCTGCATTGGCTGCCAGTAAATCTTAGAATAGACTTTAAAATTCTGCTAATAGTTTACAAATCTCTCAACAGGTCAGGCCCACACTACATCTCTGAAATGCTTCTACACTATGAACCATCCAGATCCCTGAGATCTTCAGGCACTGGTCTACTAATTGTCCCGAGGACCAAATCAAAACATGGTGAAGCCGCGTTCTCCCACTATGCCTCTCATAACTGGAACAAACTCCCTGAACACATTAGATCTGCCCCTACTCTGCCTATTTTTAAATCCAAGCTAAAGACCTTTATGTTTACTCTTGCCTTTAACTGCTACTAAACTACTGCCTCTCTCCAGCCCGGCAGAATAAACCTGTATTCGGCCTGTAATTTTTTATTTTTTTCCTGTACATTTCCAACAAATGGACTGTACATGTAATAATAATAATCTGAAATGTTTGCATGTTGTGGGTGTGTCAAAAATGACATGTGGATAATCAGTGGTAAAATTGTAGCCAGAACCAAGTTAGCCGATTGTAACTGGTAAAGCTATACCACTTTTGCAGCAGGACCAAGTTAGCCGATTGTAACTGGTAAAGCTCATTATGTTCAAAAGTAAGGTCCATGTTAGGCACATTGTAACAAGACCAAATTGGAGCAGAACCAAGTTAGCCGATTGTAACTGGTAAAGCTCAAAATGTTTGATGCATTTTTGAAATTCCCACAACATGTAACAAACAAACAACCAAAAATAAGACTGAAGAATGCCTTGTAACTTAGTTAAAACAGAAATAATGTTTCATGTTTGTTAATTTGAGTATATATTCTAACTAAAACTGTCGGTTGTGTTTTTTATATATGCATTGCTTTGCTGCTTGTTTTTTCAATTATTTTTTTGTAAAGCACCTTGAATTGCCTTTGTGTATGAAAGGTGCTATATAAATAAATTTGACTTGACTTGACTTGACTTCAGCAGGATAATCTTCACACATGAAGACCACTTTTATGAGTTTTGAAGCTTTTACGTGCCGTTAAAAGGGTGGCTAGCTAGCAAACGGCTAAATGAGACTACACTGTCGACGGGGATATTATACTGTACGTCTTCACGCCGAAGGGCGAACACGGAAATTCTCTTTCCCTCGCCTCGCCATTCAGTCCATGATTCAGTCACACAGCTATTGCCCACTCGCTCTTTCATACTAGATTTATTAGTATTTTCCAATTGTAGTATTTTCCAATTGTAGTATTTTCTAATTGTAGTATTTTCCAATTGTACTTATCGTAGTCGTATACATTCTAGGTATGAGAAAATAGATACCGCCCAAGCCTATTAGCCATAAAAACACACTTACTACAAATGAGTCAGGCTAATTGTAGAGTACTAGAAAACAGTAGACTTGGCTTGCTTTCGGTAGCTAGCGTTAGTTAAGAGGAAAACACGCGCTATATCAGTGCACAGCAGGGCACACACTGACACACACAAACTCCTGTCACCATACTGTAAAAACCTAACCTCGCGTCCCCAGGCTCTCTAAGAGGAGAGAGACCACAACACTCAGTCCCGCCCAGCCGCCCCATTAGCCAATAGCATTTTAGAGAAACGTGATGTACCTCTAGACTGACCAATCAGAAGCGGTTAAAGACGAGCGATACTAGCAAGTTAGTTTGTCACACCTCATAAGAAGCTGTTTGACAGTGTTACCAAACTATAAAGTGACAGGTCAATATTCTTAACGTATGCCCATTATAACTCTGGGGATTTAACCCGGGGCTACAAGTAATTGCGTCGGGAGATAATTTACAGGATAGTGTTGTGCAGATTTTAATTAGCAGGTTTTTGATGAATAATAGTTGCCAGTTGGTTTATAGTTATGTTTAAAGCAGCTACGAGCAAGATTTTCGATTGTTATTAAACAGTATAATTATAATATTGATGCATCACATCTTACCTATAATAGTAGCTGAGACCAAAGCCGTGTGAATCAGAGATTGCTCTCTTGATGATTATAGAGTCTGTGTCTGTCTACCGGCGGGTCGGATAAACCCGGAAGTGAAACGAAACGTTTTACGGCAGCTGACTGCCTTCAACCATTTCGCTCTGCCTAGCAACAGACCATAAACACGGAGAATGCCATGCAGGGGCTTGCTACTCTCGCGAACATCTCTCGTTATATTCTAACAGTTTGTTTGGAAGTTATTTTGTTATTTTTTGGTTATGGCCGAAGTGGCTGCCGCAAACTGTTTCATTTCACTTCCTGATCTGCCCCGGCCGCAGACAGAGTAATCGTCTAGACAACACTGGCCGATTCACTCGAGGTTCAAGCGAGACTACTCAGCGTTGGTCTCGTCTACTATTAGAGGTAGGGCTGCACGATATTGGAAAAAACTGACATTGCGATATTCCCTGCCCCTGCGATATATATTGCGATATGAAAAAATACAGATTTTCACCAGATTACCAGAATAGCTCTATTTTAAAGAAAAGAATACTTCTAGAATGATTGGGATGATTTTGTAGAGGAGTCCATCTGATTTTGGAGGGGAAATTAGGTATTTTAATGTTTTTCAACCACTGGGCTGTCGCCTATACTGTAGGCCTCAGAGCGTCATCTATCAGGGTGCATACACATTTTGACCAATGGATTTCCATGACTTAGGCTACATACATGAAAAAGTGAGTAAGTTATGACATTCTACTTTAAAATGTCACTAGCCTACACTTCACTTAGTGTAATGCAGCCTTTAAAACCAGGGAAAGTCAACATGTATGCTGTATCACCATATTACCATATCCAACATCTAAGACCATATAGTCTCATATCACAATATTGATATACAATTGATATATTGCCCACCCCTAATATTGAGTGCCAGAATCTACCTCCCAATTATGCTATTTGCAGAAAAACATTAGATTTCATTGATTATAATCACTGCTTTCAACTTCTTTCGTTCTTCTAACGTTTCAATAAATCAACAATGAAACACCCCTGCCACTTTACACACTTGGTCTGACCCCCCGGAAACCCCCTCCAGAAACGACCAAGTGGTACACTCCGCATCTGCGGAGTTCCGGTTTTTGAGCGCAAGGCTGGCAGTACAGAGAGACGAGGATTCACATGCAGCCGACCGGTGACAAACAATTCATTCGTGGAAAGTAATAAATATACATTTAATTGCCCAGATATGTCTCTTCTCTTTTTATTTTCACTGACATGTTTTGTGTAAATAAGTCGCTATGTATGATTAACTCTACCGTAACGTTACTGCTATCATGTGATGCAACATCAGAGACTTGAAGGGGAGAGACAGCCACAGTGATAACACGGACAACTTTTCAGTAATCACTTTAGCCTTCGTGTCACAAGTTGCGGTCTTGCTTTTTGGTGTTTCAAGAGTAAATATCTCCACTCCACGGACATGTTGAGTTACAGCAGCCAGCCTGCTGTATGCGAGTGCGCTGCAAACTGTGGACAAGTCCGCCTCCGCAACCACATCGTTTACAGACGGGCTACTGTCAGCAACGCAACATAAGCAAAAGATAATTCAATTTAGGTCTCTGTGCATGTTTGTTGTGTTGAAGCTAAGCACTAAATGAGTGAGTACAGTAGCGGGGCGTCTCTCTCCTTTGAGAGAGCCTGCATTTCACTCAGTAGGCTACCCCTAAAGTGAGAGTTTATCAAGCAACATGACGAGTTAATTTGCTTTTGACATCGCACGTCCTGCGATGTGACTATCGCGCATGCGCACATCGCAATGTCGATGTGTAAACGATATATCGTGCAGCCCTAATTAGAGGTAAGATGTGATGCATCGATATTAAATTTAGACTGTTTTAACAATCGAAAATCTTGCTCGTAGCTGCTTTAATAAACTTCTTTATTTTATTTGTGTGTGTGTGTCTCTAAGTGATTGCTAACTAATTGGGTGCATGTTACCTGTCCCACACATCGACATATACAATTATTTTTCATATTTATATATGAAAAAGCAACATGATGTACCTGCTGGTCTATTTAACCTGTCCTTGTTAGACCTGAATGTTAGTAGCACTGATGAAATTCCTAGACTGAAACGTTTGCTGCCTGTTGCTGTCTTTTAAATCCACTTTTTCTTTTGTGCACTTTTTTGTTTTGCACCATGTGAAAATAAAGTAAATCTATCTGCTTGATCTCAGCCTCTGGACCTCCTCTGTGGCTTTTTTAGCCCTGTTACATCTGGTGTGCGGGTATTCCCTTTGACCTCTATCATATTTATATATCTCAATGGTCCCACACACTGCTGTCTGTCAGCTCACAGTAACAACACTTCTTTTGATAAAGGTTGAATTTGGCTGTGGTGACGTGACGTGGAAGCCTATGCGACACTGTGTGTAGTTCTGGAATAGCTTAGCATGAGCTTTTTACTTCTAGGGCTCGCATTTACACTTCAAAACTCATGAAAGTGGTCCTCATGTGTGAAGATTATCCTACTGAACACAGGTTCGCATTTGAATAAGCTTGCGTTAAGCACAGACCTTATTTTAAGCATCGCACCAAAAACCCATTCAAAAATCCCATAGGCAGAAATAGTGAATGGTAAATGGCCTGCATTTATATAGCGCTTTTATCCAAAGCGCTTTACAATCAGTAGGTAGTCTACATTCACCCATTCATACACCGATGGCGGCAGGCTGCCACGCAGGGTGCCTACACACCATCGGGAGCAAGGAGGGTTAAGTGTCTTGCCCAAGGACACAACGACAGCAGCTGGGAAGGAGCGGGGATCGAACCGCCAACCCTTGCGTCATTGGCCGACCCGCTCTACCTCCTGAGCTAAAGCCGTGAAGAACCTGGAAGTCCGGGACTTCCAGTTGCGACTACAAAAATACGTCATCCCTGCGGTACTCTATTACACAATTACTACTGTTTTATGTGTGTGTGTGTGTTTTGATGTCAGACATCTGTATGAGTTGACAAGTCCAATTCATGTACATCATTATGACATTCTAACTACAATCACACACACACACTCATGGTGGTCTCGACCTAGTTTCAAGATGAAGACCAGACACGCTGCCTCGCACCACGCGCAATCCTAGTGACCTCACCTCACCTCATGTAATCCTAGTGTGACGAGCACAAGTGTAATCCCAGCGTGACGTCCGCGTGACGCACTTGCCTATATGACGCCGATAATGTCGTCAGTGCAGAGGCTATGACGTAGCAGTATTTATAGCCATGCTCTGTGGGTCATCGTTCTCTTTCCCTGATCTTCTGGTCGCTGCTGTACCTGAGCTGATCGCAACCCATTCTCTGAAAGCTGCGTTTCGACCCACCCACCTCCCCAGGCCATCACCAATGTCTTGACTGCTGAAGAATCCCCTACGGGGGGGGATTCTCTATTCTAGTCCGAGCAGATGCCCTCTCTCACCGCAAGAAGAGAGGCATCTTAGCGCGGAGTCATTACGCCAAAGAACTAGTCGCCATGCTGCCATGCCATCAGAATTAGTTGCCATACCGTCCCATGCCATAGATCTTATCGCTCTGCCATACTTGAATAAAGCTTGCTTGTTAAAACTCTACCCTCTGGTCTCTCATGATTGAAATATATATTTCGGCTATAATTAGAATTTCAATTTAGATCATTTGTCTGTCATGTACACATCGGGGAGTCTAGTTGCAATCCTCTGGGAGAAGGTTGTGAGTTCAATGCTGATACTCCCTTTAATTGTTCCACTGAGTCAAATCAATACATGCCAATATGAAATCAATCCACGTGCCACATGGGATAACATATAGTGGTGCGAGGTCACCAGGTGCCTGGAAACACCAGGATTTATTGACTTGTTAGAGTCAACATGTCTGGAAGGTCGAGTCTTTAGCAGAGCAATCTGTGAGACCAGGATCATAATGATGGGTGGGAGTTTTTTTGTGGGGGGCGGGACTGAGTTCATGCAAGATTTCAATTAACAAATTGACGTACAACCTTGGGAGTGACAGGAGAGTTGGCGCAGGAAAGATTCTGTGTGTCAGTAGGGCATTTCAAAATCCTGTCACCAATTCATATTCTCTGCATCTTTTTGTATGCAATTACGCGGCCGGTGTCACCCCATGAGACAGGTCAGTTCAGCCGTTCAGGAGACGAGTGAGAATATCCTCGTGATCTCTTCCCTGCCTTTGTGGAATAGGCTGCAAGACAGACCTTCAGGAAGTGCTTGCTTCTGGTGAGTTTCAAGGACTGCAGCAGATTGATCGGAAATTGTATTTTTTTTAATTAAGTTGTTTTAGGAGCATTTGCTCTCTCTACCTTACTCTCCTCTCTGTCTCTTTGTATGTGATGTGTTCTATGTATTTTGTGTATGGTCTCTTTGTATGTGATGTGTTCTATGTATTTTGTGTATGGTCTCTTTGTATGTGATGTGTTCTATGACTCTATAATGATCAAGAAGTGAAAACTGTCTGACCGTCACCATCTCCATGTTGAGGCTTGATATGTGAATCACTTACTTAGTTAAATTGTTTATCCTTGTTTAGTTTTCAGCCTACAGTATGTACACTTTGTCCATTTTTTATCTTTGTTGTTAAGAAGAGTGCATTTCAGACCTGTCTCTGCGAAACTCTTTCTTCAATAAATGAATTGAAAATTGAATTGAATTGAAATGTGATGTGTTCTATGTATTTTGTGTATGGTCTCTTTGTATGTTATGTGTTCTATGTATTTTGTGTATGATCTCTTTGTATGTGATGTGTTCTATGTATTTGGTGTATGGTCTCTTTGTATGTTATGTGTTCTATGTATTTTGTGTATGGTCTCTTTGTATGTTATGTGTTCTATGTATTTTGTGTATGGTCTCTTTGTATGTTATGTGTTCTATGTATTTTGTGTATGATCTCTTTGTATGTTATGTGTTCTATGTATTTTGTGTATGGTCTCTTTGTATGTGATGTGTTCTATGTATTTTGTGTATGGTCTCTTTGTATGTTATGTGTTCTATGTATTTTGTGTATGGTCTCTCTGTATGTTATGTGTTCTATGTATTTTGTGTATGATCTCTTTGTATGTGATGTGTTCTATGTATTTTGTGTATGGTCTCTTTGTATGTTATGTGTTCTATGTATTTTGTGTATGATCTCTTTGTATGTGATGTGTTCTATGTATTTTGTGTATGGTCTCTTTGTATGTTATGTGTTCTATGTATTTTGTGTATGGTCTCTTTGTATGTTATGTGTTCTATGTATTTTGTGTATGGTCTCTTTGTATGTTATGTGTTCTATGTATTTTGTGTATGGTCTCTTTGTATGTTATGTGTTCTATGTATTTTGTGTATGGTCTCTCTGTATGTTATGTGTTCTATGTATTTTGTGTATGGTCTCTATGTATGTGATGTGTTCTATGTATTTTGTGTATGGTCTCTTTGTATGTTATGTGTCCACTTGGACTCAAGGATGAACTGATTACATTTTTGTGGTCAAAGATCAAGGTCACTGTGACCTCACGAACGCCATTTTCAAGCTTGGTAACGCCATATCTCAGTAACACCTTGACCAAATTTCTTCACATTTGGGTCAAACATCAAAGTCTGGACAGACATGCATGTCGACTTCTGACTTGTTGGCGGAGGCATATATCCGCGGTGCGGTCGTTCTATTTTTTATTTTTTTTTGCAGCAGTGCAGCCGCTTCTATAACTGACTTTGTGTGCCTGTCCGTCCTTCCTTCCCTCTGTTATGGCACGGACCCTCTGTCTGTCGATTGGTGGCCAAGCACCGTCTGTATGTACAGTATGTCTGTCCTATAGGTATGACTGATGTCATGTCTGTATGTACAGTATGTCTGTCCTATAGGTATGACTGATGTCATGTCTGTATGTACAGTATGTCTGTCCTATAGGTATGACTGATGTCATGTCTGTATGTACAGTATGTCTGTCCTATAGGTATGACTGATGTCATGTCTGTATGTACAGTATGTCTGTCCTATAGGTATGACTGATGTCATCACCGTCTGTATGTACAGTATGTCTGTCCTATAGGTATGACTGATGTCATGCCCCCCAGCCCCAAGTGTCAATTGGTGGCCAGAGCGAGTTGTGGCCAGTGGTGACTGATGATGTCATGGGCAGAGTTAATAGGGGGGCCTGGCCCCCCCAGTCGTTTTCTTTTTTTTTGCTTACCATTGTATATCTCCATCTCACTGTCTGGCTGAATATGATCATACAATTTATATCCACTTTGACAAGAATCACAGGTATCTCTTTGCTAAAGCTGTGACAGGGGGGCCTCTGACAGGGCCTTGCTGCAGCCACCCCCTCCCTCTGGAATGCCCTCCCCAGTCACATCTGACAGGCCAAAACTCATTGTCTTTCATACTCATTATGTCATCTTTCCAAAAAAGCCCTTTTCACTGTTGCTTTTGACCTATAATATTTCTCTCTCCCCCTCTCTCTCATCTATTAATATTTTCTCTCTTTATTAAAGTTGTTTTATCCTGTATTTGTAAAGTGTCTGAGCATGGTCAAAAGCAACAGTGAACAGTGAAGCACTATATAATATACATTACATTACTAAACATACAATAATGAGTATTAATGTTCTGTAATTCTACTCATTCTAATATTTCTTATATTTCCATTCTTATACTTATTAAACAATAATTAGAGACAGACCATGATGATGACAGCCTTAAACTGAGATATTCCTCTAAATCTGGCTTCAAACGGGCAAAATTTAAAATGTAAAACGGCTACGCGTGCCGGCAAATCTGTGTCTCACTTTGCAATATCAAGTATAGGTTAAAACACATTAGAAAAGACAAAATATGATGGACAGTAGTACATCTCTCTGCCTCTGTCTGCTCTCCACTTCCAGACCGGTCATGTCCACCGGAGCCACATCATGACTTTCCTCAACCAGACGGTGGAGACCTCCTCTCCCTCTTCCCTGCCTTTCTCCTTCCCCCATCACAATTTCTCCATCTTCCTTGCCCATGACCCGTCGCTCTCCTCTTCCTCCCCCGTCTCCTTCCCCACCACCACCTCCTCCTCCAACTGCACCAGCTCTCCGTCTCCCTCCTCTCCTCCGTATAACTTCTACGCGGTGCTGTTGGTGCTAGTGATCTTCTGTGTGGTGTTCGGGAATGTGCTGGTGTGCGTGGCGGTGTCACGGGAGCGCGCCCTGCAGACCACCACCAACTACCTGATTGTCTCCCTGGCCGTGTCTGACCTGCTGCTGGCCACGCTCGTCATGCCCTGGGGCGTCTACCTAGAGGTGGGTGCATGTTCTTGCTCATTGGAATTGCATATTAAACAGACCTATCCACCTTATTTTTGGCGGCCATTTTGCCTTACGTTAACTATGGGTTCTATTTCCGGTGTAACCAATTTAGATAACCCCCCAGCCCCCGAAAAAAAAACGTCTATGAGGATTTTACCCTTTTACAGCAGAGCCATTCTGCTCTACAGCCATGTCGTTCGGGTGCTGGGATAACGTAATGCATTGTGGGTAGTCGGCTACTAACTGTGGCTAATTTAGCGGCTAGCTAGCTATGTTACATGGCAGTAAAACGCCACCAAATTGATTTAACTTTTAACCATTTCGAGTAACACACATTTCGAGTTTCCATACGGACCTCCAGCGTTGGTTAGTTGTTTATAACGTGACTATATTTATAACTTTTATAACGGACTCCAGCTTCCGGTTTATAATTCGGGTCTGCAGCCAGAGCAGGGACGTGCACAGAACATTAGAGGGGCAGGGGCTCAAATTCATAAAAGGGCACTACAGTTTCCCAACGGAAATTTGAGGCAATTTGAAGGCCAATTTAGGGGTATAACTCATTTTAAATATTCCGATTTTAACCAGATTTAGAGGAATATCTCATTTTAGGATGAGACTTGCCACGGAAAAATAACTCCATAACTGAATAATATTAGTATATAAAAGTTGCATGCTGTTGCAATACTGTTGTGAAATCATTTAAGCATCAATATGTATTTGCTCCTTTTCTCCCTTTAGGTTGTTGTACTACAACAGATAGCAACACAGGCAGAAACATTGAACAATACTGAGTGAGGCTTGTAATATACCATGCATTTTAACCATAATTCTAAAAAGCAAGACAGAAGATTTAGATAAGGTGTATTAGAATTTTTTTTATTTTTTGCGGATTCAACAACACAACATCCCTTTCCAATAGTGTAAAGTAAAAAATATTTTCAAGAGCAACAATTCTGCATTTGTTCCCTATATTTTGGTTATTTATTTATTGGGTGGTTTATTTATTTATGTATTTATTTATTCATTCATTTTTGGGTTCATTTTTGGGTTGGTGCCTTCAGGGGCAGTTTAGAAAAACACTGCTCCATGCAGAGGCCTATTACAAATGGTGCATTCAAGGCCAAGAGAGCTCGGAAAAGGCATTTCTCTTTGAATGCTGCCTTCAGAGACGGCATGGAAAGGGCAATTTCCATACAAAGCACCATTAGAAATGCATTCATGGTCAGGAAAGGGCACTTTTTATTTTATTTTTTAATGTGTCTGAGCTGTTTGTTTTGTTCATGTGTTGTTGGAATGAAAATGAAAAATGTATTATAATAAAAAAAAAAAGAAAAAAAAAAGGGCACTTTTTACAGACTGAAAAAAAGGCAGGGGCTCAAGCCCCCTTTCATGTCTATGTGTGCACGTGCCTGAGCCAGAGTATAACAAAGGAAATGGCAAGCGGCAACAATGAGTCACGTTAAACCGGACCTTGTACCCACGATTCTTTTTTACAGTGGGGCATTCAAAAATAAGGTGGATAGGCTTGGATGATATCCCAAATTTAATATTGTGATGCTGTGCCTCCCAAATACGGTATTGTGATACAGTATGCAATATTATCATGGTAGGTAGGGCGATTTTCTTTTCTTCTTATTTCTTCTCATCTAAATTACATCAAATTCCTACAGTAGGCTGGGGGAGGAGGGGGTAATATTTGATTCCATTATTCGATATTTGATTATTGATCCATCACTGTATGCTTCATATTTACATTTGAGCATGTGGGTAAAAGAGAGTCTCTCTTTTTACACCTTGCATTAACTTACGACTTGACCAAACTAGATTGTATCTATCTATATTTAGAGTGTTTTGTTTTGTTTGTGTTTTTCAAAATAAGTCAAGAAAGGAATGTCCTGAATAAGTATGGAACTTTGCAAATGTAGATGAATGAACCGTGTATTAACCATGCCATCATTTAGATGGCACGGTGGCTCAGTGGTTAGTGCTGTTCCCTCACAGCAAGAAGGTGCCGGGTTCGTCCCAGGTCCTTTCTGTGTGGAGTTTGCATGTTCTCCCCGTGTTCGTGTGGGTTTTCTCCGGGTGCTCCGGTTTCCTCCCACCACCAAAAGGCATGTATGTTAGGGTTATACTCCTATCAGTACCCCTGACCAAGGCAATGGCAAAATAACTGGAGTTGGTCCCCGGGCGCTGCACTGCGGCTGCCCACTGCTCCTAGTTCTAGGAAGGTTCCTAGTAGAGGATGTGTCAAATGCAGAGGATGAATTGATTAGGTTCATTTTATCTTATTTTAAATTATGTTTTTAGTTTTCTTATTTTCAGACAAATTAGTAAGTATGATGTTATTTTTACCTGCTGACGGTTGCGTACACGTCATCACCAGGAAGTCAGATGACAGCTCTGAAGAAGGCTGTAGTTACAGCCGAAACCGTCAGCAGGTAAAAATAACATCATACTTACTAATTTGTCTGAAAATAAGAAAACTAAAAACATGCAGAGGATGAATTTCCCCATGGGGATAAATAAAGGATAACTTACCTTACCTTAACTTAACTTAATCTGTGATTTTGTGTTGTTGTCTTGCAGGTTGTGGGAGAGTGGCACTTCAGCCTCATCCACTGTGACGTCCTGCTCACTCTGGACGTCATGATGTGCACCGCCAGCATCCTCAACCTCTGTGCCATCAGCATCGACAGGTGCACTTTCCTTCTTTTTCTCTCTCCTTTCCATCGTTCACTCTTTTGTTGTGGTGTCTCCTCGTATTAGACACGCTCTCTCCCTCCTTGTTCACATTATCTCTCCCCCAAAGTTTCCTATCAGCAAGACAAGAGGTTAGCTGATGATGGATGATTTCGTCGTGGCCCTGTGTTTTCTTTTTTTAATCTGGAATGAAGACGATGATAATGATAGCAGAGATGATAGTAAATCAATATGTGAATTATTTGATTTGTCCTCTCTTAACCTTGATCCTGATTGGTGTTGGTATTTTTCTCCCTTACTGAGAATGTAGGGGTAAACAAATAAGTCAAGACAGACACACATCCTCTGAGAGCTTTGAAGAGGCATCCAGTATCCAGCCATCAATATGGAACTCCAGAATGGATTCCCACGTACATGTAATCATAACCTGTTTGTGGTTCAGAAGGTAATAGAGGTTTGCATGTTAGTCTGTCTGTGGTACAACTCTGCTCAGTCAATAGCAGACACCAGCTGATCCAATTTAAAGTCGCTCACCGTCTTCACTACTCCTAGCATAAATTACACAAGATCTACCCTTCTGTCTCGCCACTGTGTGACAAGTGCCAGGTGTCAGGGGGCACACTATCTCATGCCTTCTGGTATAGGCAGATTATGACATGACGGGCCCCCCCTCACAGCGCACAAACACAGAATTAAGGCCATAATAACTAAGACATACTGTACATTCACCTGACTCTCAACAGGATTCACAGCACAGCCACCTGAATCAAAGCCAACAGCACAATAACAATAAATGCATTCACCTGTATCTCCATAAAGGCAACAAAATTATTATTTTTTGTCCACCAGTCGCTAGTGAATGTTCAAATTTTACCAGCCACTCAATAGATTACCATTGTTCTTTTGGATGGTGAGTGAAGCAAATCTACCAGTCACTTTTACCAGCATTTGGCTGGTGGCTGTGCTAATTTTGGACCCTGTCTCAGTAAAACAGGATTTACAGTGCAGGTACACTCAATTAAAGCCAAAAGCACAATAACCCTCTAATTGTTCATAAACTTATGGAACATTATGTCCAAAATAAAGGGTTGGGGCCCTATTTGATCCCAGGCCTGGGCAAGATATGCGGTGGTCCTGTGAAGAGGCTCTGGCTTATGGGTCCCCTGAGCTCTGGGGCCCGGTAGGCCCGTTAGGTAATACATCCCTGCCTTCTGGTTCTGCCCTTCATTAACGGGATTCTGGGCCAAAATATTTGACTGGTACTCCAATTCCTACAAAATAACCCTACAGCCGGAGGCAGAACTCGCCGTCTTCGGCTGCTCGGAGTCCTCTCTGAACTTCACAACAGCTGTGCAACAATCCCTGACACTGGAGACAACTGTTGCTAAAAAAAAATATTCTGAAGGAATGGAAGTCCTCCTCTTCAGTAGGAGAGAATGAATGTCCACACACCGGTTAAGCTCCCATAATTTAATAATTGAATAAGCGCAACGTTTCGACCCCACGCGGGTCTTCTTCAGGCAATCAATCAACAAAGCACAGACAGGAAAATGGCAGTTCATATAGTTGTTCAGGTGATTAGTTAATGGTAAACACCTGCCCATCAGCTGATCCGGCCTATACAACAGTTTTTTTTATGCCTCCGCCGGCGATAGCCAGGCCGAAGGCATTATGGATCCGGGTTGTCCGTCCGTACCATTGACAGTACATAATATCTGGACCACCTTAGCTATATGTTTTTGACACGGCAAAATGAAGCTCACTTCCCGATATTGTTTGATTTCGTTTGATTGGATGAATGGATTTTCCTGTTGCATTGTGGGAAATCTGTTCAAACCTGGAGCCGGGAAAACAGGAAAGAGCGTGAGCGTGGACGGGACTCGGGGAAGGGTTTCCGGTTTCCTCCGCCACGGCATCCATCTTGTTCATGTTATTTTCCCTGCTAGCCGTTAGCTTGGCTAACAAATGTTGTTAACGTTAGTTGCTATTGCTAGCCTTGCTCCATTGCTGTCACAGTGAATACAATAGCCCGAAGAAAAACCAGAGTATTATTTCCTCCAGACCTCACGCTGCGTCACCAGCCTGCCGCTTGCATCTTCCACAAAATCGAGGTAATCTTATTTTCTAACGTAACGCTAATTGCATAGCATGACATTAACGCTAGCTACATGTCCATTTGTCATTACAGGAGGACGTTAGACTAGAGTAGCATAAGTTAATGTTATACAACGTTAAACAGTATTGCATGCTGCACAGATTCGGACGTAGACAGAAAACAAACGCAGTTCTGTTTACCTAGGTTACCTCTTTGAGATGAGGCAGACTCAAAGCATACTCATATGATCTACCAGCTAATAGCGTTATATATCTAGCTAACGTTAGATGAGGGGGAACAAGCTGGGGGTTCAACTCCTCTGGATAGTTATCCACCTCTGCATTTACAGTATTTACCAATCGCACGTAGTGTTGGGTAAGCAAACGTTAACGTTATACAGTGATTAACAGTGTCTAATTCGTTTCTTCCAGGGGGTAGCTGCTGTCCAGTACCAGATGGGACACACAACAGAGGATCATGATTTGAAGATCAAAGCTATAATATTCTGTTCTCCTGAGATTAACTATACACGTTACTGCTGATCAGTTGTTTCAACATAGGAAATTGCAATAACACACAAGCCAAATGCTGACATGAGAGATTTGCTTTGAACAATTGTAGCTATCTGCCAGTGACCGGAGAATATTGTTATATTTGCTTGTTTTAATGCTTTTGTCAATAAACATTGTCAACAAAGATAGCCTTGTTGTATATTATCATGTATAAGATTGTTGATGTCGAGTGAACACAAACCAAGGATTGGACGACGGAGAAACTTAACCGACCAGCAGTCTGAGTCTGCTTCAATCAACGAATGCTTTATATTTATTGAAATGAAATATGGTGATATCTGGTGGTCTGAAATTACTCTCTCTAGCTAGGCTAACTGGCTCATATTATGTCATATTATTGTAACATCTGAATCAGCGTTTCATAACTTTATAATAGCCTAACGTTACTGTATAGCCTGGACGACGTTAGCTAATGCTACCCATCCCTCCATTGGTGTATGCTGCCTTTAGCTTGTGGTATTATGGTACAGTAATATTGTCTAGCTGTCTAGCTAGACAGACAAGTTTATCTGAATTCAGGGTGACAAGATCCCTGCTGCTAGCTCATCTGCCTTTCTGTGTCACAGAGTATCTAGCATGTTTACAGTATCTTAACAGACTGCATTGCTACACCATGCAAATATATTTCGATATAATTCAAACAGTTCCTTTCCTATACCATGGTGGGCTGGACTGTATGTATTGCTGTGAAAAAGTTACATTTGATTGTTTCAAGTGTTACACGTTATATTTTTAACTGAGCTTTGCGGAATTACCTCAACACAATTGTGTATCAGCTTTAAATGTCCAATATATACAGCGTTACACAAACGACCAGCAGCATTCAAATGTGCAAAAACGTTATATTTATTGAAATGTGGTGATCATGTCACAAGTCACATTACATAACGATATAGCGTTAGGTGTTCTTTTGATCAACAGACCTCGGGGGCTCTATACTGTTGCTAGCTAGCTAGCCGCAGATCAGCTCTGAAGCCCCAACTTCAGAGCTGCCCGTCCACTAAAACCCGATTTCGATATAGCGTTTTAGGTGTTCTTTTGATCAACATACCTCATCACGGGGATCTATACTGTTACGTGTGTCTACTAACATCATTAAAATATCATAAGGGTAACGCTGTTTCTGTTATTTTACTTTTATCTCTGGCTACGTTGCTAGCTAGCTAGCTAGCCTGCCTTGGCAACTGGTTGGGATCATCTGATTTCCTGTGGCTGGTGTAAATCAAAGAAAATCCCGCCCCCAAAGTTATAATTTTTATCGGCTCTTTTACTCGAAATGGGACCATAATTTAGAAAACGGAGCCCAGGGGAGCATGAAAAAGACTTGAAATTGTTTATTCAGACCATAAGCTCATTCGGAAAATGTTTATTTAAGACACAGAACGAGAGAGAAGTCGGCTCATTTTTACATTGGAGCCAATGTACGTGTCGTCACTTCCGGACCTGACGTGCGCCCCCCTGCGGACTTTTCGAATTAATGGAATTTCACGACTGGCTTCATACATTCCCTAATTCTGTTGCCCACTGGTCCGTACGGCCGTCCGTCCGTACGATGTTTGTTAACGCGATATCTGAGGAACGCCTGGACGGAATTTCATCAAATTTGCCTCAAACATCGACTTACACTCAAGGATGATCTGATTAGATTTTGGTGGTCAAAGGTCAAAGGTCAAGGTCACTGTGACCTCTCAAACGCCATTTTCAAGCTTGTTAACGCAATATCTCAGGAATGCCTTTACGGAATTTAATCAAACTTGTCTCAAACATTGACTTGGACTCAAGAATGAACTGATTACATTTTGGTGGTCAAAGGTCAAGGTCACTATGACCTCTCAAACGCCATTTTCCAGCTTGTTAACGCGATATCTGAGGAACGCCTGGACGGAATTTCATCAAATTTGCCGCAAACATCGACTTAGACTCAAGGATGATCTGATTAGATTTTGGTGGTCAAAGGTCAAAGGTCAAGGTCACTGTGACCTCTCAAACGCCATTTTCAAGCTTGTTAACACGATATCTCAGGAATGCCTTTACGGAATTTAATCAAACTTGTCTCAAACATTGACTTGGACTCAAGAATGAACTGATTACATTTTGGTGGTCAAAGGTCACGGTCACTATGACCTCTCAAACGCCATTTTCCAGCTTGTTAACGCGATATCTGAGGAACGCCTGGACGGAATTTCATCTAATTTGCCTCAAACATCGACTTAGACTCAAGGATGATCTGATTAGATTTTGGTGGTCAAAGGTCAAAGGTCAAGGTCACTGTGACCTCTCAAACGCCATTTTCAAGCTTGTTAACGCCATATCTCAGGAATGCCTTTACGGAATTTAATCTAACTTGTCTCAAACATTGACTTGGACTCAAGGATGAACTGATTACATTTTGGTGGTCAACGGTCAAGGTCACTGTGACCTCTCAAACGCCATTTTCCTGCTTGTTAACGCCATATCTCACGAATGCCTTGACGGAATTTCATCAAATTTGCCTCAAACATCGCCTTAGACTCAAGGATGATCTGATTAGAGTTTGGTGGTCAAAGGTCAAAGGTCAAGGTGAGCTCTCAAACGCCATTTTCAAGCTTGTTAACGCGATATCTCAGGAATGCCTTGACGCAATTTAATCTAACTTGTCTCAAACATCGACTTCGATTCAAGGATGAACTGATTACATTTTGGTGGTCAAAGGTCAAGGTCACTGTGACCTCTCACACACCCAATTTCCAAGCTCTGTAACGCAACATCACAGGAGCGCCTTGACGGAATTTCTTCCAATTTGCCTCAAATGGCGATTTGGACTCAAGAATTAACTAATGGCGGAGGCATAAGTCCGCGTTGCGGTCGTTCTAGTTATATAATTGGTTTAAAACCCCCAAAAAAGGGGGGGCATAGGCTACATTCAACACATCACAATATGAAAGTTACCGTAATTTCCGCACTATAAGGCGCACCTGAGTATAAGCCGCAGCAGCAAAATTGCCTGTTTGTTACATATATAAGCCGCACCGGACTATAAGCCGCGGGTGTTTTGATGTTTAATTACCATATGTAAGGGTTCGTGCACAGAGGGGATTGTCGGGAAAAAGATGGCTGTTTGAGGAAGCTCCCATTTATTAACATTTCAACAAAACAACATAACACAACACCACCTGTGTTTTTTTTTACAGTGCACACAGTGTCCGCGGTGTGGTGAAAAGAGGGCAAGAGAGGAAATTAAAACAGAAGTGGATTTATAGTTAGAAAGAGTGCTAAAGAAGAGAGAATTCCGTTTTTTATTTTTTTATTTTAGTTACTCACAGTACTATTGACCAGTCCAACTTTTATCCATTTTCGGACTCACTGTGTTGTTTTTGTCCTCCAGTGCGCTGATGCGCTTTTCCGCATTAGAAACTCTGTTCACGGTTGCCTTATTTTCTTTAGTGAGTGAGTGGATGGACTTCTGCACGTTTTCAAACTTGTTTTCAAGCTGCTCAAACCTCTGAGCGATGTCGGACTTAATCGATAGTGTTTCACGGAGTAAAAGTTTAGCCCAAGCCGGTGTATCTCCAGCCTCCAGCAGGTGAGTCATTTCCTCATTCATGGCGGTGATTGCTTCGTCTTTTTCTTTCTGCTTACTGGTTTTCAGTCTTGTGCTTCTTCCAGCAGACATTCGCCCCACTCTTTAAAGTTATTCAGTTGGTTCTGGTCACCTTATTCATTTTAGATCAGATCACTAAAACATATTGTTTGGTCTGGTGTAGCAGCTGTCTAGCTGAGCGCCATGTTCACCGTGCGATCACGTGATGCCGGTTGATTTCCGCCAAATGATGTGCAGATGAAGCTGTGTAACCTGTAAAATCCATAGATTTTGGAGGTCCCCGAGTGGCCGTTTGCTGAAAAAATCCATAGATAAGCCGCACCGTTATATAAGCCGCAGGGCCGAAAAATGGGGAAAAAGTCGCGGCTTATAGTGCGGAAATTACGGTAATAATACATTAATATTTCCATCAATAAACCACACCCTTGTTGCAGAAAATAAAATAAAATGAGGAAAGGAAAAAGAAAACCAACAGCCAGTGAGCTGAGTTTAAAGGGACAATTCACACTTTTTTGCTTAATTCACAAATTCACAAATGAATGCACAGACCTCAGCCTACCATATTACAGAAATGGTTTTATATCAAATTCTTCATTCAGTCCATGAGGGGACATGGTGTTTAAATAAAATATCCAAAATGTTTCCCGTTGGAGGAGTCTTTTATCATGATCGCCACCTCTAGGTGGTTTTTGGACTCTCTCCACCCCAATATACCTCAGGGCACTGACATTATGACCGGCTGCTTTGAAATGAGCAGCAACTGGGCTGCGATCATCCCCGGTTCTAATGCAGCTCCGGTGTTCACTGATTCTGGTGCGCAGGGGTCGCGTCGTCTTGCCTATATAGGCTAACCCGCAGGGACAGCGGATAAGATACACAACGTGTGTCGTACTGCATGTGATGGCCCCTTTAATAGAAATGTTCTGGCCAGTGACTCTGCCTCTGCCCCTATCGCCTCGACTAGTAATAGCTTCAAGAAAAGATCTACGTTTATTCCACCCAAGTACCGAAATGCTTCCCTTGACACGTACTGCCGGTTGGTGGAAAATGATGTAAGAGGTTGTCTTAAAAAGAAAAAAGAATATAAGGTGTTTAATAACATGTCTAAGGGGGAAAGAGAAGCATTGTTGGGTCTGACCAAAGATAATAAGGTTGTGGCTGTTGGTTTTCTTTTTCCTTTCCTCATTTTATTTTATTTTCTGCAACAAGGGTGTGGTTTATTGATGGAAATATTAATGTATTATTAACTTTCATATTGTGATGTGTTGAATGTAGCCTATGCCCCCCCCCTTTTTTGGGGTTTTAAACCAATTATATAAAAAAAACTGTTGTATAGGCCGGATCAGCTGATGGGCAGGTGTTTACCATTAACTAATCACCTGAACAACTATAAGTGACTGAGGTTAGGGGTGGTGTCTTGTGGACCCCTTGCATGGGATCTCATGCGCATTGTCTCACACAATAAGCACTTTGTGCGGCTGATAGCACCAAGTTGTAATTATGAATGTCAATGATGTATGTATTTTTTTCCTTTTTCTTTTTTCTTTTTCCCCTGTGTCTGAGCCTGTTTGTCTTGTTTGTATGTTCTATAAAAAATTAAAAACAAAAAAAGGTTTGCATGTTGACTTTCACTGTCCAGTGGAGTCAACAGTGTTCAGTCTCATCCTTCATGGAGACTGAGAGGTTTGATCATCAGAGGCGAGCAGACTGACCATGAGGATGCAGTGGTTTAGACTTAATAATTGTGCAGTTAGGTTATATATGTGTGACAGATGGTTTATATGCTACCAGTCAAAAGTCTGGACACGCCACATTTTCCTTTATTACCAGCCGCACCAGCGTGTAACTGGTATAGTTTTTACTTTGTGAGCCTGTGTGTGTCCTCATGGAAAATTATGGTCCTGGAGACACCTACAGGTATTGTAGTGGGAACTACCACAGAAGCTGTTTTGAGAACTTTGCCAGGTGTTTATATATGTATATCTGTGGACATATTTTCTGAACGCGATGGCAAAACTGAACAGGTGTGTGTAGTTGACAGGCCGAGTTCGAAAGTGGGCATGATCCATGTTCTCTAGAAGTTGATCATGAGAATGTTTCATCAAGTAATGTCATTCCAATACTCACAAACTGCATATTGCTTCTTTTGTTTTGCACACCTGGATCAGCAAAGCCTTCTTGGAAATTGTGTCCATTGAAAACCGAGTGGCACAAGTACAGAGCCTTGAGTAACTCTGGCTCTTTGTTTGTGTTCCTGACCCTCTGTCCACTGCTGGGATAACAGCAGCTCAGTGCAGAAAACTGCTCACACAACTGTTTACTTTAAGATATATGTGTACATGAGGGATAATGCCTGATTTGTGCATGCCGTTGATTTGTCTTTACTCTGTTGGATTATGCATGCAAATATATGCTCTGTATCTGTGTGAGACACATGTTAATGTCTTAATCTGTGTGTGTGTGTGTGTGTGTGTGTGTGTGTGTGTGTGTGTGTGTGTGTGTGTGTGTGTGTGTGTGTGTGTGTGTGTGTGTGTGTGTGTGTGTGTGTGTGTGTGTGTGCGCGTGCGTGCGTGCATTTGCAGATACACAGCAGTGGCCATGCCCATGCTGTACAACACAAGATACAGTTCCCGGAGGAGAGTGGCGGTGATGATTGCTGTTGTGTGGTTCCTGTCCTTCGCCATCTCCTGTCCTTTACTGTTTGGACTCAACAACACTGGTAACAACCCAGTCTGCTTCCTAGTCTCTTCTTGTTCTCACTCCACTTACAAGTTAAAGGTTGCTATAGCTCAATCCAGGCTGTAGTCAAGTCTGAGTCCAAGTCAAGCCCAAGACCAGACTTAAGCGTTTTGATATATGACATTTAAAGATGTATGTGTAGATGTAGCATTTTAACATCAATAAATCAATACCTGGGGCCGGTACCACAAAGCACCATTAGTGGCTTAGCGAGGTAACTTCAGGTTTAACCTTGGGTTTGGCGTGCTACGACGCTAGTTCACTTCTTACCATGGCAACTTATGTTGCACAGCTAACCTGCTCCTGGGCAGGTTAAGTTCAGAGGATAAGATCAAAATGCATGAAAGACCCACCTTCTGACTAATCAGCTCTCTGGACACGGTGAGTCACCATTCATAGGATCCTCACATGAAAAATAGATTGCATTCAAATGAAAATCACAAAAGAAAAAAACACATTAATGGCTCCTGTTGAATTAATCGAGGACTGAAGCCTTGCACTTGTAGTACATAATTAAATTAAGCCTACTTACCACTTTGGAATATGTTTGTATATACATTTTTATTTGCTCCCAAGTAGCTATGTTTGACCCTGCCAATTGCACCTGAACGGTGTGTGGAGAAATATCACTAAATCACCAGCGTAAAAAGGTTACCATAAACATCTCCAAAGTGCACCAAGGTGCCGTGTGAGCAACGGAGCTGAGGCTGACATGTCATATACGCTAGAATAGCCGACATCTAAGTAATTTAATGGGATAGCCTATATACACACCGATGTAATTCATATCTAGTCTACTCCTGCATTTTGCAGCTGCAACTGTGTTACTTTTGGCCTGTATGATGTGATTGAAATCTTCAAAATGTGACCACAAAATAGGCAATTTTTATCAATGAAAACTATGCCCACACCATGTCGATTCAGTTCAGCAGCTTTTTTATGCCTCCGCCGGCGATAGCCAGGCCGGAGGCATTATGGATCCGGGTTGTCCGTACGTACGTCCGTCCGATGTTCGTTAACGTGATATCTGAGGAACGCTTTGACGGAATTTCATCAAAGGATGATCTGATTAGATTTTGGTGGTCAAAGGTCACAGGTCAAGGTCACTGTGACCTCTCGAACGCCATTTTAAAGCTTGTTAAGGCGATATCTCAGGAATGCCTTGACGGAATTTCATCAGATTTGCCTCAAACATTGACTTGGACTCAAGGATGAACTGATTAGATTTTGGTGGTCAAAGGTCAAGGTCACTGTGACCTCTCGAACATCATTTTCAAGCTTGTTAACGCAATATCTCAGGAATGCCTTGACGGAGTTTCATCAAATTTGCCTCAAACATCGCCTTGGACTCAAGGATGAACTGATTAGATTTTTGTCATCAAAGGGCAAGGTCACTGTGACCTCACGAATGCCATTCCCAAGTTCGTTAAAGCGATATCTCAAGAACGGCTTGATGGAATTTCTTCCAATTTGGCTCAAACGTCGACTTGGGCGCAAGAATGAACAGATTACATTTTGGTGATCAAAGGTCAAGGTCACTGTGACCTCTCCAACGCCATTCTCAAGCTTGTTAACGCCATATCTCAGGAATGCCTTGATGGAATTTCATCAAATTTGCCTCAAACATTAACTTGGCCTCAAGGATGAACTGATTACATTTTGGTGGTCAAAGTTCAAGGTCACTGTGACCTCACGAGCGCCATTCCCAAGTTCGTTAACGTGATATCTCAAGAACGGCTTGATGGAATTTCTTCTGATTTGGCTTAAACATCGACTTGCACTCAAGGATAAACTGATTAGACTTTGATGGTTAAAGGTCAAAGTTCAAGGTCACTGTGACCTCACACACCCAATTCCCAAGCTCTGTAGCGCAACATCTCAGGAGCGCTTTGGCGGAATTTCCTCCAATTTGCCTCAAATGGCGATTTGGACTCAAGAATGAACTAATGGCGGAGGCATAAATCCACGGTGCGGTCGTTCTAGTTTTTTTAAATTATCATTACTTTTTTTTATTGGTATTATAGGAATTATTTCATCAGTGCGACAAAACACGTCATGAGTGATAGAGATAATTATTAATTGAGCCTACTTTCTAAATCTATGGTCTAAATAATCTTACGGATTTTGTAAATTTAGACTGAGATTACACACGACTTCCACTCGCAAAAAACACATGCAGGTTTTATTGAGTTTCTAAGCTGCTGTATGTAGGCTCATGTGGGGCAGAAATCGCTGTTCAAAGAAATCAAATGACTGATGTGAAAGTGGTAACTTTAGACAGTCCTTCAGACTACTATCCAATGCAGATCTTGGTTCTGACATACAGTAAAACTCTGCTATTATACACTTTGATGTGCAATTTGCATGAATGAAGAAGTGGGTAGTGGGTGAAGACAGTTAATAAGCCCATCACATACAGGTACGTGGTGTAGTGGGTGAAGACAGTTAATAAGCCCATCACATACAGGTACGTGGTGTAGTGGGTGAAGACAGTTAATAAGCCCATCACATACAGGTACGTGGTGTAGTGGGTGAAGCACAGTTAAGCCCATCACATACAGGTACGTGGTGTAGTGGGTGAAGACAGTTAAGCCCATCACATACAGGTACGTGGTGTAGTGGGTGAAGACAGTTAATAAGCCCATCACATACAGGTACGTGGTGTAGTGGGTGAAGCACAGCTAAGCCCATCACATACAGGTACGTGGTGTAGTGGGTGAAGACAGTTAAGCCCATCACATACAGGTACGTGGTGTAGTGGGTGAAGACAGTTAAGCCCATCACATACAGGTACGTGGTGTAGTGGGTGAAGACAGTTAATAAGCCCATCACATACAGGTACGTGGTGTAGTGGGTGAAGCACAGCTAAGCCCATCACATACAGGTACGTGGTGTAGTGGGTGAAGCACAGTTAAGCCCATCACATACAGGTACGTGGTGTAGTGGGTGAAGACAGTTAAGCCCATCACATACAGGTACGTGGTGTAGTGGGTGAAGACAGTTAATAAGCCCATCACATACAGGTACGTGGTGTAGTGGGTGAAGACAGTTAATAAGCCCATCACATACAGGTACGTGGTGTAGTGGGTGAAGACAGTTAATAAGCCCATCACATACAGGTACGTGGTGTAGTGGGTGAAGCACAGCTAAGCCCATCACATACAGGTACGTGGTGTAGTGGGTGAAGCACAGCTAAGCCCATCACATACAGGTACGTGGTGTAGTGGGTGAAGCACAGTTAAGCCCATCACATACAGGTACGTGGTGTAGTGGGTGAAGCACAGCTAAGCCCATCACATACAGGTACGTGGTGTAGTGGGTGATGTACTGTAAAGAGAGAGTCAGTTAAGCCCATTACATAGGTGCTGTAGTGGGTGAAGCACAGTTAAACCCATCACATAGGTGCTGTAGTGGGTGATGTACTGTAAAGAGAGTCAGTTAAGCCCATCACATACGTGGCGTAGTGGGTGAAGCACAGCTAAGCCCATCACATACGTGCTGTAGTGGGTGAAGCACAGTTAAGCCCATCACATACTGTAGGTGCTGTAGTGGGTGAGGTTGTCGTTTTTTGTGTTTGTTCTGTATTGTATTTTTGTGATGTCTTTATTTTCTTATAAAAACTAATAAACAAAGTTATTTAAAAAAAAAAAGGGGGGCTAAAAATGTTGCACAAATGCCATTTTCCAGGCAGTAAAGGTAATGGAATTTTGATATAAAAAGTTGTGCACATTTCTTTTTATTTAGTATTATGTACATTATGGTATGGAGAATTATAGCTAGCACAGATTAAACAGTCTTTTTACATTTCTGTGATTTTAATAAACAAATCATGATCAAGCCTTCACTGATGATGGAAGGAAAAAGACTTAGTTCAGAGTAATTACATTTTGTGACTTTTCTTGTGTAATTTGTTCCTTGATATTACAGACCATCCAGCCTCTTAAGTTTAGTTGATCTGAAGTCTTCCTCCTCTCCTCTCCTCTCCATTAGCAGGCCGGGAGAGGACCAATTGCAGCTTTGCCGACCCAGCCTTTGTGGTGTACTCGTCCGTAGCCTCCTTCTATGTCCCCTTCATCGTCACCTTGTTGGTGTATGCGCAGATCTGCGTGGTGCTGCGCAGACGGGGCCGACGCACTGCCGCTCCCCGCAGACATGGCCTGCACCCTCAGGCCGGCGAAGGCCGTCCACACAGGAAGGTACAGCTGCAAGTCAGGAAGCATTGTTCTAAATTCACCACTAAAACCTTTAAGATTGCAGATGTGAATAGATGCTGATCTGACAGCCAGTACTTGAGGCTGGCTCCAATAGGCAGTCGTTCCTCGTTTTTGCCCGACTTTACAACAGGATTAAACGGCTACGTTCACCTTTCATAACAACTGTACGGGGGGGGGATTTAAATATAACGCACCCATTTAGAGTAAAATAGATTGTAGAAAACTATGTTTTGGGCATGATTAACAAGTCACCTGTCCAGTGATCGCACAGCTTGCCCCCATCACGGACCAATAGCACGCAGAGCTGCTGCTCTGGGAAACCCCTGGTCTCGTGCTGTCTCGCGCAAGAACCCCAAGATGGCGACGACTACACTAGGCTTCAAAACGGGAGTCCAAAACTCAATGGGTGATGTCACGGTGACTCCGTCCATATGTTTAGACGGTCTATGCTTTTGACTTGTATTTTGACAGTTTAGATTTCCATAAACAAGAAGCACCATTCCAATCCTTGTCATTGTCAAGTAAAAACCATATTTCTTTATGTTTTAATTTAAATTGAAGGATTACATAGTCTTCTATGGATTGAGAAGGTTTTACAACCCTTGGGCTTAAACCTTTCAAAACCCATTCTATAAAATGCATGATTGTCAAGCTAAAGCCAAGACTGTTCTTCTGTGCTCTCTCTTCCCTAGTGTACTACACACCCAGAGGACGTGAAGCTGTGCACTCTGACCCTGAGGCCGCCTACCGCTGCCCCCCAACGCAAGAAAGTGGTGAGTCTTCTGAACAAAGTGGTGAGTCTTCTGAACAAAGTGGTGAGTCTTCTGAACAAAGTGGTGAGTCTTCTGAACAAAGTGGTGAGTCTTCTGAACAAAGTGGTGAGTCTTCTGAACAAAGTGGTGAGTCTTCTGAACAAAGTGGTGAGTCTTCTGAACAAAGTGGTGAGTCTTCTGAACAAAGCCAAAACAAGGAGTGATGGAGCAGAATTCCCTTTTCCTCGTCCACTCCTTGTCTCTCACTGTCTCAAATGTCTTCTCACCAGGGTTCCTATTCAGGTCTGCAAAAGTATTAATTTGATCATTTCCAGGTCTTTAAGTTTGGGAATTTGAAAAAAATATATATATAAATCTAAAAAATGTTGTCGTTCAGGTCTGATACACACATAATTCTAGCTTTTAACTTGTGGACTCACTTGTTGATGTGAAGAATAATGTTCAGATAGAGGGATGCTCTTATTACCCAGCCGCTGTCAGCAGGCATTATATCAAATACAGACCAAAATTAAATCCAGTCAACAACATAGGGTCTGGGGAAAATATTAAATTTAAAATGGAAACCATGTAGGAACCCTGCCAATCATCTCACATATTCTGATATTTGTCACTGAGAAGAACAATCTTCATCTATGCAGTGATATGACCTGGTTAGCAGGAGCAAAATGTTTATCTACATAAATCATATTGAACAACTGACAGAATCTTTAAAACAGATCAAGGTCTGGAAAAAGTATGGAATTTTTTATTGGAAGAATTGTAGGAACCCTGTCTTACTTCATCCTCATTTCTCCTCTGCTATCACATGCCCACGCCTTCCTTTGTCCCCCACCACCTGCCTCCCTCACCACCCGCACCCCCCCCCTCACTGTCGGTCAGACCCTGGTGAAGGAGGCGGTGATGCGCCCCCTCGAAGTGGAGCCAGCTCGATTCCTGTCCCAGACTGAACAGAGCCTGGCCCCTCCTCCCCCCACTCCCCAGCCCGCCTCCCACTCGGGACGTGCCACGGTCTCCTTATCCGTGTCGGTCGGCCCCGCCCCCGTCCTGCCCTCCACCGTGACGCGCTCGGCCCTGAAGCCTCGTCCCCCAACCCTGGAGGACGGCATGAGGGGCCGAGAGGGATGGAGGGAGTGCAACGGAAGCAGAGACAAAGGGGGCGTCGCCAAGGAGAGGGTGAGAGGGAGGCTGTCCCAGCAGAAGGAGCGAAAGGCCACGCAGATGCTCGCTATTGTGCTCGGTGAGACAACAGAGAGGAATTGGTGGTTAGGTGTCAATCTGCAGTCCATGTAGTACAGCATTTAGGATATATAGGTGTCAATCTGCGGTCCATGTAGTACAGCATTTAGGATATATAGGTGTCAATCTGCAGTCCATGTAGTACAGCATTTAGGATATATAGGTGTCAATCTGCAGTCCATGTAGTACAGCATTTAGGATATATAGGTGTCAATCTGCAGTCCATGTAGTACAGCATTTAGGATATATAGGTGTCAATCTGCAGTCCATGTAGTACAGCATTTAGGATATATATATATATATATATATATATATATATATATACGGTACATATATATATATATATATATATGGAACACCACATCTTGGTTAGATCACTGTGTTTGCTCGGCTGATGCCCATGCCAATCTGCGATCTATGGAGATTGTGTATGAGGCTTCAATGAGTGATCATTTACCTTTTATTTGTTACATTGAGTTAGACAGTCTCCCTGAGATGACCCGGGAGGTCAACAACAGATCTAGGTCCAAACTAGACTGGTCTAAACTCACAGATAACGATGTCCTATTTTACTATGGGAAAACGGAGGCTCTTTTGAATCAGGTGTTGTTACCCATGATGCTATCCTGTGCTCGGATGTTAACTGTAAAGACACAGCTCACCACCATGATCTCTGTACTATGTATGATGCCATTGTTGGAACATTGTGTGAGGCCAGTAGCCCCTATATCACTTATTCTAATTGTAAAACAGGTAAGCCAGGTAAGCCAGGTTGGAATAAACATGTAGCCCCCCATTTTGCTGCAGCTAGGGAGGCCTTTAGTCAATGGGTAACGGCAGGCTGGCCCAGGCAGGGTCCTGCTCTGGACCACAGAAAGAACACCCATGCCAGATACAAAGCTGCTATTCAGTATATAACCAAACATGAACAACTCATGAGAGCAGACTCAATGGCTGAGAAGCTCCTTAGCTGCAATGTCACTGGCTTCTGGAATGAGGTGAAGGCCTTGAAATCGAGGCAGTACGCTGCTACCTGGCACGATTGAGGGAGTCTCTGGTGCTGCTGACATAGCTGAGCTGTGGAGGCAGCATTATTCTGCTGTGTTTAACTGTGTAAAAAGTGATCCGTTGCCAGTGAGCAGCATCCCTAACAGTTGGTTTTACAGTTAACGAGGTACTTCAAGCTATAACTCAGCTGGCCGATAACAAAGCCAGCGGCCAAGATAATATCTCGGCAGAGCATCTTAAACATGCGAGCCCCAGGGTGGCTGTCCTGCTCTCCATCTGTTTTACAGGCCTCATGACACATGGGCTGCTGCCGGACTCCTTGTTGTCGGTCACTTTGGTGCCAGTCATCAAGGACAAGGCAGGTAAGGTGGGGAGTGTGGACAACTACCGACCTATTGCACTGGCCAGTGTACTTTCTAAAGTTTTAGAGAGAATTTTATTAGATCATTTAAGTTCCTTTTTAGTCACGTCTGACAATCAATTTGGATTCAAAGCCAAGCATGGCACTGACCTCTGTATCTATGCATTGAAAGAGGTTATTGATATGTATAAAGGTAAGCATTCCTCTGTTTTAGTGGGGTTTATTGATGCCTCTAAGGCATTCGACCGAGTCAACCACCAGAAACTATTTTTAAAACTGAGGGAGAGGGGCGTGCCTGATAGCATCATTAGAATCCTGGCATTCTGGTATGCTAACCAGACCATGCAGGTAAGGTGGGGTAATACGGTCTCTGCTCCTTTTGGTGTTGGCAATGGCGTCCGTCAGGGGGGGCTTCTTTCCCCCGCCCTGTTCAATTTATATATGAATGAACTCTCTGTACAGCTCAGCAGCTGCCGAACGGGATATGTGATTGGTAACACCACTGTAAATCACTTTATGTATGCCGATGATTTGGTTATCCTGTCTCCAAGCAGTACTGGTTTCCAACAGTTGCTGAATATCTGTTCTGACTATGGAGGTCGTTTTGATGTGAAATACAATGCTAAAAAGAGTGTCACTATGATCTGCAGAACAAGAGGCGATAAAGATCTCTCCTTTCCTTCTTTTTATCTGTCTGGGCAGGTGCTGGCAGTTTGCTGTCGAACTAAATATTTGGGTCATATTATAACTGATCAAATGAGTGATGATGATGACATGTACAGACAGAGGCGTGCACTGTATGCTCAAGCTAACATGCTGAGGAAGAAGTTTTATTTTTGCTCAGATGATGTAAAGGTTAACCTGTTTAGAGCCTACTGTACTCCTCTGTATACTGCCCCCCTGTGGGTCAAGTATAAGCAGGCTAGCATTAAAAAGCTCCAGGTTGCTTATAATGACTGCCTGAGGATCCTTCTTAGGAAGCCAAGGTGTAGTAGCGCCAGTGAAATGTTTTGTGGAGCAGGAGTGAGCACCTTTCATGCCCTGTTGAGAAACCTGATGTATAGGTTTATCTGTCGTCTGAATATGTCTCAGAATATGCTCATTATGTTGCTGTCTCAACCCAATCTCAGTGACACTAGATACCTGTCTTCCATCTGGAAACATTGGTACAGTGCCTTATTGTAGTATTGTTGATTTGCTAGTGTTCTTATTGTGTTGTTTACCTTGTTATACATGTATTGTGTGTTTTTTTATTGGACCTTGTGTCTGTCAATAAAGTGATGATGATGATGATGATGATGATGATGATGATGATGATGATGATATATATATATATATACAGTATATACTGATCCCACAGGAATTGCTACAGTAAATTCAGACACAATTTGTGTTTGGCACATGATTTCTTATTTTTCAGAAATTTGATTTCTCTTCCTATCATAAAAATGGAAGCAGTAGTGGAATTTATGTAGGAAGGTTTTGAATGCATTATGGGTTAGGGTTAAGGTTTTTTTCTTTAACAAAAATCAGTTGGTGACATATTTAAAAATCTTGACCATAAGCAGTACAGTTGTATCCAACGCACTGGTGATTTTGGAAAATTACAATATACAATGTGAATGCATTATTTAACACTCAGAGATTGGGAGGTATTTGATTAACTAGCTGAAGCCCCTAACACTACAGTCCTGTGTGAACAAGGCTAAAGAAAAAAAAGAATAAAAAGCTTGCACACTGCAAGGGCTCCTAGTTTCAGTGTTTTTTATTTAAACACCCAAAAAAGTGATGTTTCGAGCAAAGCTCTTCATCAGAACAAGGCTAAAGACACACACACACACCCTCTAATGCCATTGCCTGTCCCATACCCTTTCCCCAGGTGTGTTCATCATCTGCTGGCTGCCGTTCTTCCTGACCCACGTGCTGAAGGCCCACTGCAGGAGGTGCTGCATCTCCCCCTCCCTCTACAGCGCCGTCACCTGGCTGGGCTACTTGAACAGTGCCGTTAACCCCGTCATCTACACCACCTTCAACATCGAGTTTCGCAAAGCCTTCATCAAGATCCTGCACTGCTGAGAGTAGGAGGGACGAGAAGCATCAACTGTCAGTAAGAAAGAAAATAAAGAAGAAGCACTATGTGGGTTTGAGAGTAGAGAGAGGAGAAAGAGTGGGAGATTGATTGATAGACTAAATGAGTGACGGTGAGAAATAGAAACTAACAATCAAGACATTGAGGACGGTTTTGATAGATGGCATGTGGGAGATGAGACAAAGAACATTTAAGTGTGATGAGACAGTGATATGCGGTTGAACATGAGACAGTTCTTGTGACATCCCTAGACGAAAGAAATGTCAACAGAAAGACAATAGAATACAGAGGGAATGACAGAGGCAGCTAGAGGGATGAAATCAGATGATGAAAAAGCTTAATCCAGAATGCAAGCAAAGTAGCAGGCGATCTACGAGAACGCGAAAACAAGCTGGAGACATTCATGGGAACGGAGATGTGCACTGCACTGTGTATATACAGTATAGTCTGAGAATGGAATATGTGAGGGCTGTAGATCTCTCCAGCGTACCGGCTGGGAGACTGCACCAGTGTGCGGCCAAACTCTCTCAGACATGACTATTTTTCCAATTTACTGGAAAGTTTGACTTGTGTCAGGCTCTTTCTGTAGTACTTTCTTATGAACTAGGCTAACAGCATCTTATTTGTTCGCATGTGCTTGTCTTTCTCCAAGGACTGGAATATGTCATTGTCAAGACAACGAGAGAGAAAAACTTTGATTTGAAAGTCCAGCACAAGAACATGTTTCATTCTCAGTCAAGCCCAAGGCTCTATCGTTTCAATTTTTTTAACAAGCAGTTAAAGTGTAACTAACCCCCCAAACACTTTTCTTCAGCTTTTAACCAATATATATGACTTTTGGGGTGGTATGTGAAGATTTCTGGTCAAAATTTCCACATTTGAGACCAAACTGTTACCATTGTACCATTTGTATCATTTTCAGCCGCATAAGTCCCCTCTATGGGTTCAAACCTGCTTTTTTTGCCCTTAAAAATGCCCAAAATGTGGTACAACCTGACGTCACGATGAACCAAAGACTATGGGATTTCAAGATAGTAACTCCCCTACTCCCCCTGTACCCTTTCCCGGCTCCTCTCAACTCAAAGCCTATAAAAGCCACTATAATCATAAATAGAAATAAAAGGAAGGAAATGGCATTCTGTTGCTGTAAATCATTCCCAACCTTTTTCATATTAACTCATTCACCGCCAAAGACGTCTTTGACGTGTTATCAGAAATAGCCCTCCCCGCCAATGACGTGTTTGACGTGTTTTTGTTTTTATTAGTACAGCGCGTAGTTCAAAGACTTCCCCAGCCTGTGACATGTTATCAGGTCCCTAGCCTCAAAGTCAAGCCGACAACACGTTATCAAACACATACCGCAGCTGTTGTTTTGAAATGGAAGAGGAGGAGAAAACGGAGAAACGCTGCCTGTTGCATAGAGGAGAAACGCCATTGAAACACCCCTCGGCGCGCTGCGCTGGTCGCCTCTGCTGCAGGGCGAACCTGGATTTAATTGTTCGCGGTAGTCAAACCAACATGATCGATCCGGTTCCAGCGCCTGGTCCCAAAGCCAAGCCGACCCCGTTCCTGTGTCGCAGCATTCGTCCCAGCCCGAACGAGAGGAGGAAAACGATGCAGAGGCAGAGGAGGCTAGACGCTGATCTCAGACCAGTTGTGGTGTTCCCCTCCTATGCTAATTTGCGGGGCGATCAGTAGTGTTCCCTGGGAAGAGGTGCGATCCAGCAGCAGCTGTGGACAGAACTCTCTCTCTCTGTGTGTGTGTGTGTGTGTGTCTGTCTGTCTGTCTGTCTGTCTGTGTGTCTGTCTGCACACTCACTCACACTGAGTAAACTGTATTGTTGAATGTAAAAAAAGCACTTCATGTATATATATATATATATATCTATTTTTTTTTCTCATTTGTGTCATAACGAATAATATTTACATGTCTGATGTCAATACAGTTCAAAATAAAAGAATTGAGAGCGAGTTCTGCCTGAGATTGTGTCTTTTACAAAAATTGCCTTTTCTCCTGTTTGTCTTCTCAGAGAGACCTTTTTGGTGAAAACAGGGTGTATATAAATGGCTATAAGTAGAGTACAGAACATGCTAAAAGCTCACTTTTTTTCCCCTGGTGAACCCAGAGACGTACATCTTCATTTTGAGGTATTGCAAATCACTTTGGTGCTAATAGATAATTTACTGTGGGTCTTGAAAGATGACCAACAATTATGAAAATCTTTGGCCTGTGCTAAATATTGGCAGTCCTAAACTGGCCATGAATGAGTTAAGGACCCCTAATTTAGTTCACATTGGGGCAATGGACCCCCATATGATGAGATTTGGTCTCTCGGATGCAAATCTGTGTGTATTTTTTTGTTTTGTTTTTAATGTAGCCTAGATATGATTTTGTCCAGAATTCCATATTTAGGTTGAGAGATAACAGATAATCCTGGAATCCTCTCAAGGAAGGTGGTCCGTACCCCACATTGAGAACCACTCAACCACTTCGATTGTGCAGAGAGAAGAGAGAGAGGACTCTGTGCCCCTTTTTCACTTATGCACCTGGCCCCTAAACGGTCTGTGCACGTCTCTGGATAGGAGCAGGCAGCAGCAGCTCGTTACTTGCACATTGGTTTCTCCCACAATCTGCTCCACTGTTCCCCCCCCCTCTCTTTCTCTCCCTCTCTGTCAATAGTCACAGCTGTATCTGTAGGTTCTTCACAATAAAAATCGTCCGGGGTGCTTTGTCAATGAGTGCGCCTTATATGAATCAGCAGAAATGTTTCAAAATGGCTCCAGACTACTCAAAGCGACCAGGATTAAATGCTACTTTGTAGATGACAAACAGAGGGGAAAAAAAAAAAAAGAGAGGGAAACTAAACTAAAGCAGCCTACAGCCTTTTAAAATGTATTTTCCTGGTTCACTTTTGACGGGGAGGAGAAGGCACTAAGGCAGGTGAAGTGACGCTCACCACCACCTCCGACGTAGGCTACTCGGCTGCTGCAGCTCAGCTGCACTGGTGCCTGGATCCTGTCTGTGACAAGCGGCTTGTCCAGTCGTATGACATCGGTTCGCGCAAAGAGATGCGGGATTTCCGCAATCCTGCGCCCACTTTCAGGCACTGATTGTGCAGAAAAGGAGGGGGCGCCTGGGTGCACACCAGCGATTTTTGTTTTTGTTTGTTGTTGTTTTGTGAGGGCTACAGAGCGCCCTAGCCGAACTGGTGCCCCAGGCAGTAGACTGTTTCGCCTGTAGGGTGAGCCGGCCCTGAGGAGGAGGGAGGGGGAGAATGGTATGTTTGTACTGTCTGCGGCCCAGCTGCAGCTCCGCTCTGGTCTCGCGCCCGAGAGGTTTACATGGTGCACTGCACATTTAGACAAGAATCACGAAAAAACTGGGGGGGGGAATGAAAAACTGACTTCATAGCATTCTAGAGGACAAGTTGGTGAAAAATTTAACAATTAACATTAACAATTTAATGTGTTTACCTCAATGCAGAAATCTCCCATTGTGATTACATTAGAGCGTGTCCAGAGCGGGGGGGTTGTCCTGCCTATTGTGCTCTGCTGCGGCCGGCGATAACCAGGCTCGTGTCACCAGGCTCTTAGTTACATGGGAGTCAATGGCAATAAAGTAGTTTGCCACTGAATGACCAAATTGATATAACTTTAAACCATTTTTAGCAACGCTGTTTCCATACAGGCCACCAGCGTTGGCTAGTTGTTGATATTTATAAAGATTTTGTAGCTCCCATATAAGGTTTTTCTTGATGCGTTGGGCAAACTGTCATGGCGTTGCTTTCCGGTAAAAAAAAATCCTGTCTGAGCACAGCCAAAGAGTATAGTGAGACAAGAGGAAACGCTCTTCGCCTTAATTTCTTGGTTTTTCCCCATAGGTTTTTTCAAATCAAGCAGCATGCCGTTTTGTCACATATCTGGGGGGGTAAGTCCCCCTTTAAAGTTCTATATGAGGAGACGTGTTGCTTTGGTGATGGATGCAGCACACAGATTAGCCGATGTGAACAACCCTTTTCATCAAATCGTTTGTGTACCAGGTTTTTGCTTTAATTAAAGTGAGTTTATGTGAGATAGGCCTATGTTTTTGTAAATGGCTGTATTACTACCACAGCACTGCTATTGTACAAATCATTGTATTAAACAAAAACATATGCTTCCGTTGTATTTAATTTGGGGCTAATTCTCATCATTATAATGATTAGGATCTGTAGAGTAGATTTCATAATGCAGTGATGCAGAGGTAGTAACAATAGTAGTAATAACAATACTCATGAAATGGCCTGATTGACTGCTTAAAGTTATGCATAAGTGTATTCTCTTGCCTTGTCCTTCCCATGTGGAAAATCAAGCCATGCACCTTTTTCTTCTATGTTTCGATTGAGCCTCTGCTTTCTAGTACTGTGCACCTTTAATTCAGGTTTGCTTAGCACTGCAGATAGATTGAATTGACATTTCACTCCACTGGGACATGGACTAAAATTGAATTACATACTGTATATTTATAAAAAGCTGAAATTATTTAGGCTAATCCATGTTTTTATTTTGATTTCTACACAACTGACTGACAAGTCACTCTCCACTCTTTGCACTGAAACTATCAACTTCTGTCACTCATTCAGCCAAAACTAGAAACTTTGGGAGGATGACAAAAACAACATTGAGTTTGGAGAGACTTCACATCCCTGATGAAAGTGGGAAGTTTGTTTCTGAGCTGTGGGGCAAAGCTTGCATTGCAAATGCATCCTGCTGTTAGTGCCAGGTCTTACTGTGTTGTGTAAAGGACAAAACCAGGAGCTTCTAAAGTGGAATACAGTTTTGACAATCACCGGGGAGAGAAAGTTGGCTCGTAGGCCATCCTTTTCTGTGAACAAATTGCCTGACACTTTGTCACCTGTCCTGCTTGTCGGTGAACCCAAAGGAGGGTAAAATAAACACTTGGCTGTAATTGCTTCTCCCTGCTTTTCTCCCTGTAGGATGCTGCAGTGAGCGGAAGCTGTGGAAATGTGTGGAGTTCACTGAGTTCATCCGGCTATGAGCAGCCAGCCGGCTTAACTGGTGTAAACAAGGGGTTTGAAATCAATATGGAAGCAATGGGGTCAGTGAAGCCTACCAGCTTTATCAGCTATTTATTTTGTTATTTAACACAGAGAATGGGCAATTACATCAACTCAGAGCTAATCTGTAGTCCCTGGACACATGACCAAAAAGGAATCAGAGGAATGTGAGCGAGTGTGTGTGTGTGTGTGTGTGAGAGAATCAAGGGAGAGAGAGTGTGTGTATGTGTGTGCGCACGTTACAGATCATGTAATAGTCTGTGGTGGCAGTGACTGGTGTATCTAGTGGCGATGCAGTCTGTTTGCTCTTTGAAGTGATCTCCCAGTTGTATCTCAACACCCTTGTGTAACCCAGTCGGCGGGTAACACCTCCACGGGAAGCTTGTGACCCGGCCCGCTGAACCCTTCCCTCATCGCTGTCTGCCAGCACCTTACACTGTCTGCTGCTGTAACGTGATAGTGATAGGACCAACAAATATCCTTGCTGATCTGGAACCAGGGGCACACACACACACACGCACCTCTTTAATTTCACATTAGGAATACGATTATTGGATACACCTTTTCAACCATGTGAAAATAAATGTCTGTTCTGTCTGCTTTATGTATCTGTGAATTGCAATGCCCCAGTGATGTGGTATACATTACCCTCTGTTGTTAAACTCTGACCCAGGCTCACAATTATCCCCATGCATATTTCATTGACCTGCAATGACAAGAACGTAAGATATCCGTTACTGCCCCTGCCTGCCTGCCCGCCCTTAGCTTTCCTGAATCCTGACCTAAGCAGAGGAGAAAGATTAAGTTAGAGGGGGTAAAGAGTGGAGTCATGGTGCTGTATAGGAGAAAGAGGGAGAAGATGGAGGGGTGACATAATGAAAGGATTAAGTGGGAACTGAGGAGAGGAGGAGAGAGCTACAGGACCGCAAGAGAAGAGGTGACAAGCTGCTGGAGCCTATGAGAGAAGAAGAAGATGGATTCATAGTAAGAGAGTAGATATCCTTGGATAAAGATGCATCAGAACGAGCATTTCTTCTGACTCTTGACGCGCTGATCATGCATGTTTGTGATAAGTGAAGGATACATACCCCGCTGAATAATCCCACGCGTACGAATGAGACCAACACATGCAAATCTGTACGGCTGAAATTCAGGTGAGAGCTCTTGAACAAATTTGCTCTAGTGCAGTTGAATTTCAATCACAGGTACAATTTTCCAAACACATTGTTGTTTCTTATCTTTGGAAATTAACCTTAGAATCATTTTAATTACACTTCTGATTCTGTGTGGCTCAGGAATCGGTAATAAGAAGCGCAACGACCTGGAATTGATAATGTCCCATCTGACATTTTGGTCAAAAATGAGTAATTCACATAATGTGGTTGGACAAGGCCTGAACATGCTGCAGTTGCAGTTTTGGAAATGTATAATTTACATGGGTAATAAAACACGCTTTGAAAAACATGTTAGCCTTGCTTTATGGTAGGCTATGTGAAAAAGGCAAGGCTCAATATCTCAACCTTGTAACTCGCTCTCGATACCCTTTTTACAAACCAATGGATCAACTGAAAAATGCATTTTGCTCAAGCTCAAACATGTTGGAGATACCGGGTTTTCACCCGACAACAGCGACATGTGAAACTCCAAACTCAAGTGGTGTTGTCACCTCTCTTTGGTCTGATTGCAGGTCAGCTGGAGTTTCAGGGTCTCCTTCCATGTCTGTGATCCAGCGGCGTCTATCCTGAGAGCTATCCTGAGAAATACTCTATCCACACGCTTTACACCTTCAACCTGAGGAACACCGACATATTGTGCTTAACCCCGAGCCTACAAACACCCTCAACATCTCATGTTGAATGGAGGCTCCCCCCAACTTGAGCAACCCAAGCATGGATGACGTGCAGTTCCAGACTGGCAGCGCCAGCACCTCTGATGCCCAGCAGCCAGTGACTGCATCGCTCTATCCGTCCCTTGAGCCCTGGTCATCTACCTCTTTCCAAACGCCAACCCATCATCATACAATAATGGCCGTGTCTTCTCTGGCTCCGTGTGCCGTCCTCACACTCATGCCCCACTTCGGACCTGCCGGACAGTCGCCTGCAGCTGATGGGCATCGCATAGACCCGGAACTTCCATCCTTTTCTGAGGTGACACCGGAACCTCAGCCTCTAGAAACATCATCTCCTGCCTCTGGTTCTTCACTCTCACCTATAGAGGCCCAAGATCCAGGAATATCCCCTTGGTCATTTCCTCCCAGTGGTAATCCCCAGGTGGTTCAGCAGAGGAAGACATCAGACGGAGGTCCACTGTGGGAGGGATCAGTGGGTCTCACGTTACCCAAAGACTCCCCGGATCAAGAGCCAGGTACGGTAAGAACTAATGACTGAGAGGTTGTTGGTTCAGTTCCCTGCACCAACAATAAAACGTTTTGATCATGCATCCGGGTAGTGGTAAAAGCACTTGCCTAGCACTGCGGAGACCTAGGTTCAATTCCTTGGTCAGACGTTCCTCCTACAGACACAACTGGCCGTGTCTGCGGGTGGGAAGCCGATGGGGTATGTGTCCTGGGTCGCTGCATTAGCACCTCCTCTGTTCAGTCGGGGCGCCTGTTTTGGGGCAGGGGAACTGGGGCGAATAGCGTTATCCTCCCAAGTGCTACGTCCTGCCGCTGTCAGGTGAAAAGAAGCGGCTGGTGACTGCACATGTATCGGAGGAAGCATGTGCTAGTTACAGCTCTCCCCAGATCGGCAGAGGGGGTGGACCAATGACCGGGGCAGCAGGGGGAATTGGCCCACTACAATAGAGCACCGCAGGAATATGTCCGGAAGTGAATGGGGTTTTAGAATGGGGATTTCACTTAAATGCATAAAATAAGGTCTGTGGTTAACAAAAGTTTATGGGAGCGCGAATTTGGGTTCAGCAGGATAATCTTCACAAAAGTGAATAACTTTTATGACTTTTGGAACATGAATGCGTTTTTTTTTAACACTGGGCACGATTCCTAGGCGATTCCGGGTCTATAATGCCTAGGAAAGCCTAGGAATCGGATGATGTCATCAGTGGGACAGACAGACAGAGCCCCAGCTCCCATATACTGATGATTTTTAGAAAACCCTTCAAAAGGCATAAAAGTGATTAACGTTCGTGAAGATTATCCTGCTGAACCCAAATACATGCTCCCATAAACCTTTGTGAACCACAGACCTTATTTGATGAATTTAAGTGAAATCCTCATTCTAATACCCCATTGACTTTTCCCCCAACGAACCAACATGGCGGTGATTTCTGGTTAAGCCTACAAAAATACATCATCCCTGTGGTACTCTATTGGGGATAAAATGAGAGAGAAATGCAAAACAAAATGTTTTAGCTTTTATTGTCTGTCAGATAAAATCATAAGCTGATACCAGTAACCAGTCCCTAGCAAACTATTATTCAGCCTCTCATTAAAAACCACCAAATTACAAACCCAATCCACACATTCCCAACTCCAAGCTCCCCTTGGAAAGGGAAACTCCAAAGTCCTGGGGAGAGCAGCTTTCTAATCAGATCTTATCTTGGATGTGATGTGATGGAATACAATAACATCTGTCATGGATTTCACCCTGGTTTTTATAAACAGAACAGTGCTGAAACAGCTCTTCTCAGGCTCACTAATACCTTCCTAATGTGTGCTGCTTCTAGTGAGTGGTCTGTTTGACTGCAGCTTGACCTCAGTGTGACCTTTAGATTGATTGATCATGGCTTTCTTTGTTAAATGCTTGGCATGTGGTTTGCATCATATCTCAAACTAGTGCAGTGCCCGTTCCCCCATGCGCCACCCCGTGGGCGCTTCCCCCCCGCACACACACTGCACTCTGTCAGGTCCCACTAAGCGCAAGTGAAGTCGATCCGACAAACGGTTCTCGAGATACGCGAAGGACAGACACATAGACAGTCCTGGAATAAGTCCAAATTGCATGAAATGCGGCACCGCACTCCATCGGGGTCCGAGCAGCGCACTCCCCAAGTTTGAAGTCAATCGGACAAATGTTTCTCGAGATAAATTGCTTTTTGTGTTACCAGTAGGTGGCGCTATGTCAAATTTTAAGAAATTCAGTGCTGCACTACTTCGAGTTCCCAGGAGCACACTCCCCAATTTTGAAGTCAATCTGATGAACGGTTCTCAAGATAAACCACTTTTTGTGTTGCCAGTAGGTGGCAATGTGCTGAATTGCACAAAATTGGGCACTGTTCTATGTCAGGTTCCCAGCAGCACACTCCCCAAGTTTGAAGTCGATCAGATGAATGGCTATCGAGATAAATGCTTTTTGTGTTGCCAGTAGGTGGCGCTATGCCAGATTGCACGGAATTCAGCTCCCTGCACTCCGTTGAGTTCCCCTAAGCGCACTCCCTGAGTTTGAAGTTTGAAGTCGATCAGATGAATGGTTATCAAGATAAAGCGCTATTTGTGTTGCCAGTATGTGGCGCTATGCCCAATTGCACGAAAATAGGCCACTGCACTGCACAATAGGGCACACTCCCAAAGTTTGAAGTCGATCCGACCAACGCTTCTCGATGGCATGCAGCAGATGATGCTCGGAAATGGCCAGGTTTTACTCTGGGAACCCTACTTACACAGGATGGGGGTTCCCGTAAGTGGCGTGGCCCTAGAGGATATTATTTCTGAATGCGTGACTCATTATAGCCTTCCATTATAGCCACGTAAAAATCTCACTTAACTAAGATCACTGAGCTCTACTGATTATTTCCCCTTGATTTTATTCATGACAAACTTGAATATTAATGCTGCTTATTCAGCTTACAAATACATGTTCTCCTACTATTCTCTGCTGCTTTCATGTTGCCCTCTCTCCAGTGTTTACTTTACCCCCCTCATTCTCGACCAATCACTCTGGACGACCCTACTTACAGCACCATTCACTCTCTCAACGACTGTACAAACAGCAGTGTTTACTCTTCTCACTTAGCCCAGATCAGCCAGGGCTTGAAGGAGCACACGCTTGATTGAGCACAAATGTATTAATATCGAACGTGTTTCGCATAAACTGCTTTTTGTGTTGCCAGTAGGTGGCGCTATGCAAGATTGCACGGAATTCAGCTCCCTGCACTCCGTTGAGTCCCCCTAAGCGCACTCCCTGAGTTTGAAGTTTGAAGTCGATCAGATGAATGGTTATCAAGATAAAGCTCTATTTGTGTTGCCAGTAGGTGGCGCTATGCCCAATTGCACGAAAATAGGGCACTGCACTGCACAATAGGGCACACTCCCAAAGTACTCACAGCAGTGTTTCCTCTTCTCACTTAGCCCAGATCAGCCAGGGCTTGAAGGAGCACACGCTTGATTGAACACAAATGTATTAATATCGAACGTGTTTCGCGTCCGAATCGCACGGGGCACTACACTCCGTCAGGTCGTCATCAGCGCACTCCCAGAGTTTCAAGTCGATCCAACCAACGGTTCTCGAGCTACAAGTTGATTAACTCTCTGTGATGATATTTCATCCCTCAGGAGTCTGCATTCACACCTATTCCTGACACACACCCAACCCACTGTGATATTTGAATTGAGTGTTGTTGTTGTTGTTGTTGTTGTTGTTGTCCACCACCAGTGCTATGTGAGCAATATGGACAGCATCTATTTTCTCAAAATTGACCCCTATAAAACCACCCATTGCGCCTGAAGGCGTCATTGGCAAATGGCATTGGCGCGACCACCCGCTCCGCCCTGTGACGAACACGTCACGCCCGCGCCATCTTGCCATATCCTCACTCTCTTTGCTTTTATGTCTTTCTCTTGACCCTCGACTAGCTTACAGTTAGCTCTTAGCCAGTAGTGACACCTGTCTCCTTGTGTTCCATCAACCCCAACGGGAGTGGCGGACGAGGACTACGCAACTTTGTTGAAACGGCCCTCTTCGCCAGGAACGGCAGGACCCACTGCGAAACCTATGAGTTTTTCTCTCATGCTATAATCTGCTAGCTTGGTAGTCCCTCTATAGCTAGCCAGCCTGTGGCTAGCTATTAGCTGTTGAGTTACGCTAGCCTAAGCTAACTGCTTCCCCAGCCGGGGTAGTGTAATAGCTAGCTTAGCTGCCTGCCTAGCACTAGCTTCTACTGTTGCTTGCACCGTAGCTTGTTACCCTGTTGCTAGGTTAGCCAAAAATCCTTTGCGGCTTTTTTCTTCGCGTCGCTAGCCAGGCTGTGTCCACGGACCCGTCTCGCCCAGCTATGGACGCGAACACACCGTTCCGTCAGTGCAGCCGATGCAGTGCTGAGATGGCTACCGACGACTCACCGACGACCTGTGCATGTTCTGTCTGGGGCTGGAGCATGCCGAGCACGCTTTGGCGGACCCACACTTTTGCACTCCTCATGTCACCGGGCCGCTGCCGTTCGCAGGGAGACCCGTTCTGCTCAGGCGCGTCATTCGCACCGACGCCTCCCTGTGGGGTTGGGGCGCGGTGTGCGATGGCCTCTCGGCAAACAGCCGAAACTTCATGCCACTTCCGGCATCAGATATGTGGGTGCCACGTCCTGATTCGCTCGGACAACACGGGCACCATCGCCTACTTGAACAAGCAGGGCGGTGTACGGTCGAGGACCAGGCCGCCCCTTCCAGATGGAAGTTGGTGGCCTGGTCCCTGAACGGGAGCGCCTGTTAGCTCAGGGGTTGCCCATGAGCATGGTGCACACCATCCAGAGCGCTAGGGCTACGTCCACGCACTCTCAGTATGCCTACAAGTGGCGAGTCTTCTCCCACTGGTGAGCGGATCGTAACGAGGATCCAGTGAGTTGTGGCGTTCAGCCCATCCTCTGTTTCCTACAGAGCCTGTATGATGTGGGCCAGTCCCCTCAGTCCCTTAAGGTCTATGTGGCTGCCATATCAGCCTGTCACATGGAGATCGAAGGGAAACCGGTGGGGAGCCTCCTTTTGGTCTCCCGGTTTATGAAAGGGGCGCGCAGACCACGGGTACGCAATGTCTTCCATAAGTGGGACTTGGTCACGGTGTTGGAGGGTCTCTTGGGTCCCCCGTTCGAGCCCTTGGAAACTGTGGACCTAAAGTTCCTGTCCTTGAAGACTGCGGTGCTGTTAGCCTTGTCTTCAGGCAAGAGGGTTGGCGACGTGATTGCCCTATCGGTCCAGCAGTCTTGAGGGTGGGTTACACTTACACTTCGGCCCAACCCCGCCTACCAGCCTAAAAATATCAATGCCAGCTTCAGATCTATGGTCGTGAACCTGGCTGCCTTTTGTCCCCCTACTTTCAGCTTGAACACACTTTGCCCGGTGCGTGCGATCCTGGCCTACGTGGGTAGCACACGCACACTGCGCACCTGTAACCAGTTGCTGGTTTGCTTTGGGCCACGGGCCCTGGGTGGGGCACTGTCCAAGGAGCGCTTGTCGGACTGGATAGTGGAGGCCATCGCTTTGGCCTACTCTGCCGTGGGGAAGGCTCCCCCGGAGGGTATTAAGGCCCACTCTACGCGAGGTGTCACGACATCCTGGGCGTTGTTGTGTGGTGTGTCAGTGGAAGACATGTGTGGCTGCCTCATGGTCTACACACAACACCTTTGTTAGGTTCTATAGCCTTGATGTGGCCAGCGCGCCCTTTGCGCACGCTGTGTTGTCAGCCGACAGGCGGTAGTTCCTTAACTCACTCATGCCTGCGGATTGCCATGGACTGAGGCCATGTGCTCCGTTGCCAGCCTCGGGTCTCAGGGTCGCACAAGGTGCTTCCTTGCAGCGAGGTTGGGTGGATAAATGGCATAGTGTGGGGTTCCGAAGTTCAAAACGAAGTAAAACGTTGGGGTTGTCCTACAACCCAGGTTTTACAAGTGAGAACGAGGAATCTCACACATCTAGCCTCGCTGCTTCTTCGGAACAGTGGGCTGCTGGACATGTTGAGTGACGATATGGCAAGATGGCGCAGGCGTGACGTGTTCATCACAGGGCGGAGCGAGCACCAATGCCATTTGCCAATGACGCCTTTAGGCGCAATGGGTGGTTTTATATGGGTCAATTTTGAGAAAATAGACATTGTCCAGTTGGTGCGCTGCAGGGAGCAGCTTGGCATAGTGTGAGATTCCTCGTTCTCACTCGTAAAACCTGGGTTGTAGGACAACCCCAACGTTTGACAGACTTCAGACTACACCAAATACATAAAAAGGTCTATCTGAACTGAAGACATTTATCTATCTACCGTGCCATCAGTCACTGGAACAGCTGCCCCCATCACATACGTCAATCAAACAATAAATCTTCCATTTAAGAACATATTACTTAACAGGTGATCAATAGTCCAGCTGGTCATGAGCAATTCCATTTTTCTTCACACAAATTTATGTACAATGTAACTTGTAACTAACAATGTAAGTAACATAACCCAAAATGCAAATGTGTTATATTACACATATCTGATGTATATTATGTATTATGATAACTTGTAAACATCACACAAATGTGATCGTATATATGTATATAAGACATGTATTGTATTGCATTATTGTATTGTATTTGGACCCCAGGAAGATTAGCTAGTGCCACAAGCATCAGCTAATGAGGATCCTTTTTTAAATAAATAAATGTATTTGTTCTGAATCTGGGAAAGTGGGAAAACTGTCAAATTCCTCAAAACTACTATACCTCTGAACTATCTCTTTAACCAAATCCCACACATGTAGGCTATTCTATGTGATCTTCTTTTAATATCTAATGTAATATGCCTACAAAATAGCCCTTCAGCCGGAGGCGGAACTCGCCATCTTCGGCTGCTCTGAATCCCCTCTGCTCCTCCCTACGGCTGTGCAACAGTCTCTGACACAGGGGACGACTGAAGGAATGGAAGTCAAGTCCCCCTCTCCACCTTCTTTTCAGGTGTGGTTGATGGACATGATCTCAATTATATGGATGGAGAGACTCAGGTTCATGAGGACCAATTCACTTAAAAGATTCTAAACTATCTGGGACCTGTTTTTGGCTTACTTTGACCAGGTTAAAAGCGACAAGTGATGTCTGAAATGAAATAATACAAAAATTATATACCAAAAAAGGAAGCGACAAGTGACTCGCCCAGCTGATTTCTCATGGACCCCTGGCGTGAGACCCCATGCACAACATCTTGTACAAGCACATAAGCCCTTATGTGGCTGGTAGCACCACATTGTAATATTTGAATGTCGATAATATATGTATGCCTTTTCTTTCTTTTCAGTTGACTTACTTTCTGTATATACATGAGATCCCCTACAGCCACTCTAACAGCACGAAATGCTCCAAACGATCAATCACGCCATTATGGTTTGAAGAATAATCAATATAAACATGACTGCAACTTTTATTTGACTATTGTTCTCTGAATACTTCATGTTGATAACATACCTACAGCCTGGCCTTGAAACTTGAGAGACAATTGAAAATGTTTTAGTGCCTGTGCAACATTTTCTTTTGTGCAATTGAATTCATTTAATATTCTTGCTTTTTTTATGCTTTATTATCTTTTTGTAGTTTATTTATTTAATTCTGTATCTGATGTTTTATACCTTGCGTAGAGCACTTTGAATTGCCTTTATGTATGAAATGTGCTTTATAAATAAAATTAGCTTACCTTGCCTTCTGACTCTTTGCAGAACCTGGCTCTTCACGGCGAGGCTTTACATCACGTGACATGTTCCTGACCATCAGCATCCCTGTCTTCGTCATCTTGGTCATTGCCTCTGCGATCACAGGTGATCTGCAAGCTCCACTCTGCATCTAAGTGGTCACAATCTAACTTAGTGTCACTGGTCAGAATATAACCATTGAACTAACTGGAAGAAATTGCCAGATTAACTTAATTTAATTTTTAAGGCAAAGTAAGACAATAGCCTAGGAATTTTAAAGTAGCAAGAATGGGGAAGTGATGAGATCCTGCAGTTTGTGTTTGTGACTCTGCTAATGAATTCAATTAACTACTGGTATACCAGGAGTGCCTTGATTTTTCAGCAGAGCAAAGGCATGTTGGACAGAAAAAAAATACTATGGTGCTTTTATTTGTATGATTATTATTTTAAAATATAAGGATATTCATTCAGATGTAATGCAGAGAAAATCAAATGTGTTAATACATCTTACAATCAACCTTTTCCTTGAAACAAATTATTAGGTAAACTGAGTCAAAATAGATCAAATACTGAATATTTTACACTTTGAAACATTTTCAAGATGTCAACAGAAAAATGACATAGTTGAGTAGCTATTTTGTAATCATATCATGGTAGATCTGTCAAATGAAGATCTTCACTTACCAAATATGATATAAACTCACCTTGTCCTCTCGGTTTCCCTTGTCCCTTCAAATTAGTCAAGTTCCTGTGTTTCCCTGAATCACAAGACTCAGCTCCTTCATGTGGTAGGAAGGGGAACTGCAGCATCCCTCGCCCTTCTCTGCTCAAGAACCCCATCAACCAGACAGGGAACCTCAGTGCAGGTAGAGTCGATACGCAACGCGTTGGTCTGTTCAATTGCCTATACTCAAAGAATAGACTGAGTGCCTTTAGCCCTTCTTTTCCATGGTTGTCTCTGCATCTAAGATCAATATCAGGCAAGATTTCCTGGATTGCGTTTGTGTATACCACACAGGTTATTAATGTCTAGTATTTAGGCTCATGATTTAAATAATCTAATTCTCTGCTGATCTGTTTTGGTTAGATGATGATAATTTCATATCCATCAAATGTCTGGCATTAATGGCTTTTGATGATTTTAATGGCCCTGCTGTTATTGAAGCGGCTTTAATTGAATGTGACCATAATCATCAATCAGTATATTAAATTGCTACATTACTTTTCCTGAAGTGAACAATCTTTATGGACTGATGTGAAGATTGTCAAGATCCTCATTAAACGCCTTACAGGTATTATGTTATAATGAAATTATAGTTCCTGTTTTTGGCTTTCTGTCATTTGTCACAGTGGTTTTCAACGTGGGGTCCGGGGACCACCAGGGGTCCTTGAGGGCGTTTCAGGGGTCACCTGATGCTAACTGATGAATTGTTAAAGGCGAACTTCACCGAAAAACAATGCGGATTTATTATCACATGCCTGCGAAACTCTAAACCATTTCGCAAGCATTCATTTAGCTTGAGTTTTTTTTTTCAATATTTTATCTTTCAATTTTCAGAACAAACAAAAGCAAAACAAACTCAGACACAAACATATACAAAGAAAAAACATATACCAACATTACAATATGATGCTACCAGTCGCATAAGGTGCTTAAGTGCTTGTAAGGGATGCTGTACATAAAATCCTGTGCAAGGAGTCCATGAGAGGTTAGCAGCACGAGTTATTCATCGTTTCTAACCTCATCAAAGTAGGCCAGGAACAGATCCCAAATAATTGAGAACTTCCTAAGTGAGTTGGTCCTCAGGAACCTGATCTCTCCATACGTACAACCGAAACCATGTCCGCCAGCCACACCCGAAAAGAAGGTGGAGAGTGGGACTTCCACTATTTCAAAATGAGTCTCTTTGCGACCATCGTCCTCTGCGTCAGAGATTGCTGCACAGCCGTAGGGAGGAGCAGAGAGGATTCAGAACAGCCGAAGATGGGGAGTTCCGCCTCCGGCTGAAGGGTTATCCCATAGGCCTTAGAGTACCAGGCTAATATTTTGGCCCAGAATCTGGACAGTGAAGAGCAAAACCAAAAAGCGTGTGACAGTGTACCCTCTGACCCTTGACAGCTTGAGTTATTGAGAGTTAATTTGCGTTAAGTTGTGGAGCAGTGATGTCATTCATTCAAAAATGACATATTCAAACTTATTATTAAAAAAATAAAAAATCCACCATTATTTCATTTATGAGAAGTTAACACAATTACAGAATGTAGAAGTATGTTGATCATAGTTTGACTGTTGTCTCTCTTACAATGCATAGTCATGGAATTCTGGATAAAATCATATCCAACAATAAAAGAAAATCGCAGATTTGGGTCTGACAGATAAAATCTCATCAAATGGGGGTCGTTGATATGAAGAGGTTGAGAATCACTAACTTAGCATACCTCCCTTTCTCCGTCACCCTCCCCAGACTGCCAAGGTCCGGCCGGTGACAGCCGGGACAGCTGGCGTATTGTCGGGGGAAAGCTAGCCAAGGACAACTGGGGCTGGCAGAGCAGTTTACACTGGAGGGGGAAACACCTCTGCGGAGGGGTCATTGTCTCCTCGCGCTGGGTCATCACTGCCGCCCACTGCTTCATCAAGTAAGAGACATTTCCCACACTTCCTAAAAACAGTCCCAGAAAAAAAGCGTAGGTATTCAGGGGGCCCAAACTGGAGCGGCAGCCCGCCAGAGAGGTGACAGGGTGCTGCTGTGTTAAGTTGGATGGGTGTGGGGCTCATTAGCCTACCACATCTTGTCGGAGTGTCCAGAGTTCTCAGCAGGCAGGAGTCCAAGGGCAGATCCAAAGGGGGTTGAGACTGAGTCTCAGACCTGAGCAAATAGAGATCTTCTTTAAGATCAACAGAGATATAGATCTATCTACAGGCGCTCTGGACTAATACCCTTGAGGATCCAACTAATCAACGTGTAGTCGGCTCCAGGAATGTGAGGTGCTCTTGAAGTACAAACTTATATCCAAAGGTAACGCATCAGCTTACTTCAGGCACTGATCTCACACTGAGACAAGGTGTAAAGGTTAAAAAGCCTTTATTTTCTAGGACATGATCGATTTAAAAAGATCACCGCCGACCGGTTTCAGCCACGCAGGGCCTTCTTCAGGGCGTGTAGGAAAGATCAGGAGTGAAGAACAGTGATTTCCTATATAAACAATTAGCCAATTAGTGGCCAGGTGAGAGCAGTTAAACAAGATTACATTAACATATTCTCAATAAGTCACATGAAGAGAGATATTAAATAATATAACCATCAGGCATAAAGAGACAAAACAACATCACAGAAAAGGTCTAAAATCAATTTCCTCATTGAGGCCAGCCAAGCAAGTTTTGCTTTCCAAGTGTGGAAATGGCGTGCCATCGGATAATCATTTTTGTTAGTTCGTATGGCATATTTGTGTTCAGCCACTCTATCTTTCAAACGCCTCTTAGTACGCCCTATGTAAAAGCATTTACAAGGACAAGTCAGGCGATAGACCACATAAGTAGAATTACAATTGATAAAGTGTTTATTTTTGTAAATATCTTTCGTCTTCAAATCAATAAACTCCTGTTGAGTCAAGTTAGAGCAGTGATTACAGTTGGTTTGCATACACTTGAAAGTCCCTATAGGTTTCTGAAGCCAGTGGCCTTCCTTTCTGGCTGGAAGATAGCTGTGTGTGAACTTAAGTCTGTCCTTTAACTCATTGAGTGCCAATGACGACAATCGTCGTCAATTCAAATAGTAACGTAGAGTGCCAATGACGACGATTGTCGTCAATTGCGTTTTTGACGGTGGGACGTGGATCAAAGCCTGATGCATCTCCTGTGAAAGTATGATGGATGTTGAATGTGTAGAAGCTATTTTACGGACCCATTAGGTGGCGACAGTGCTCTCCAGATTAGAGAAAGGTGAGGAAAAACAGCAGAAGAAGCCCCGTGATGAAACGGAAACCGATGCTGGAGCCAGAGCCGTATAGATTGCTCTGGCTGGAGCTAACGTTAGCTGCGAACAGCAGTCAATCCGCTCCCACAACTGAGCCCCTCTGTCTCTGCTGCATAGTTTCTCCACACGATTAGCCGTCAGAAAAGCAGCACCCGACGCCGAAGGGCCAAACCATTCTCAGCAGTCCGGTTTGGCTTTTCGGTGTCGCGCTGGGAGCCGGCGCCCAAAAACGGAGCGCTCCGAAAATAGACGCTGGGTGCGTGTTAGGCTGTGTGTTACTGTGGGGATGAGTTTCTCCAAGCTCTGCCGGCATGCAGGCTGTGTGTTGGTGTGGGGGTGAGTTTCTCCCAGCTCTGGCATGCAAGCTGTGTGTTGGTGGGGATGAGTTTATCCCAGCTCCATGCAGAGATTCGTCGCCTGACACGCAGCAGAGCGAGCAGAGCCACCAGAGACACTCCCAGGAGGAGGAGTTTGCAGTTGAGGGGGGTGGGGGTGCTGTTTTATTGAAGGAAATTACTGTTCAGATGTTTCAGGTCAGAAAATATTAGCTTCAGAGTCAGTGATTTGCTTGAAATGCTTCATTTCACAAAAGGCTCATTATCTCAGCTTCTAGTCTGAAACATCTGTTTTTGGTGAAATCAACCTATCTTCTCCGGCTGATAACTAAAGAACGGAAAATGATATCAATAAACTTTTTTTTGCTGATGATACAATAGAGTCTCCTCGTTCTTTGTGCGTGTTCGGTGTTTACATAGTAATATCACACAATATTCTGTGGGCCTCGAGAAATCACTGAAAACGCTCTGAAAGGGCTGGCACTGGGAGCATCCGTCTTCCAAAAGTGGCTGGCACTCAATGAGTTAAAGAGGGAGCTCGTCTGTAAGAGAAAACAGGGGGAGAATGGAAAATGTCCATAAGGGAGGGGTCACTCCTCAGAATATCCCAATTTAATAAAATGATCCGTCTGATCTGCTGGGCCTGTTTGCTGTGACGTGTGACATACCTGATATCTCTTTTCTCTGTCTCTTATGCTGTTGTAGGAGGTCATGACGGCTGGTGGAAGCTGCTCTAGTTTGAGCTGTGGATACAATGGTTTTATTATAAGATCTGTCAACAAAACGTTTAATCATATGTTGAGATTGCATATCAAAGTCATCAGCAAGGTCACAGATCCTCCTCAGTCTTTGGAATTGACCATAAGGGATATCATTTTTTAAGATGGTGAGGATGGAAAGACCCATAATGCAACAGAGAATTATGGTTGGTAGGATGTTGGTAGGCTTTCTGAAAAGTGTAGTATGTAATTTATTGTCATCTCCTTTGTAGATGGTCAAATCTAAGAAGTGGATCTCATCTTTAGAGTGTTCAATAGACCGTTTTATATTCACATGAGTATTATTCAAATAATTGTAAAAATCAATCAAGTCATAACTACCATTGAAAAGGAGAAAAACATAATCAATAAATCCATTGATTTTAATGTTTTAACGTTGTCTCTGAAGCGATTCATAGCAGGATTGAAGCCTCAGCATCCCAAAGTCCCAGAAAGAGGCACGCATACTCAGGGGCGAAACTAGCTCCCATATTAGTCCCCTTACATTGCCTGTAAAATTTATCTTGAAACAAAAACACATTGTTATTCAACACCCATTCTGTAAGTTCACTGATGAAGCCAGTAGGGGGTGTCAGTTCCTCTCTGTCAGAAAGAAAATGATTGACAGCTCTCAGGCCCTCTGACATTACTATTTCCAAACTGAGGCCGTTTCTCAATAAGCGTTCTTGTGTGTTCTTGCGTTCTTGTGTCCTTGTGAAACGTCATCAGTCGCAGCCCAAGTACTGTTCCAATACAAAGTTCACATTTCGCCAAGAACGCTTAAAATTCCCGGATGTGTTCTCGACACGCCCACTTTACCAAAAGGATGCTCTGGGTGGTGACTTGTGTCAACTTGGCAAGGCAGATATCCCAGCATGCATTTCGGCATAAGCAGAGGCAGAACGCAGCAGAGAAGACGCCATAAGCTCCGGAAAGTTTTTTACAATTTAAAGTTTTATTTCATCACTAAATTAATTTCTGATTACTTTTGATGCCTACAAGCAGGGTAGTAGGTTTCAATAAGTGCCACTTTACGAACATTTATGGCGAAAAATGGCAAAAAGTTCCAGAGCACAATTGGCTGCATCTACATCAGCTGAGCTTTTTATTTGTGTAGTACTGCAGGCGGCCTCTGCGCTGGTATTGCGCAATACCCTCAAGAACGCATCGTCTCAAACTGCCAACAGCGTCATGTGTGCTTGTGACCTAGCAAGTTCATTCTTCCAAGAACGACTAGCAAGAACGTTCTCCCCAAGAACCCAAGAACAAGAATGCATTCTTGGTATTGAGAAACAGCCTGAGTCCGCCATGTTTGTAATGCTCTTTTCTTCCTCTGCTATCTCATTTCTGCTACTTTGGCAGTCAACACACCCACAGCGCCCTCCAGTGGCATATCTGCTGTACTGCTTTATTAACACTTTGAGTGCCACGGCCCTTGGGCAAAAGGTGCTGTACTGTGCCACATAGGCCGCAATGCATTTTAAAACAGTCATATAATTTCTTTAATAATTACTATGTAAACACTGAACACGCACAAATAACGATGAGACTCTCTTCTATCACCTGCAAAAAAAAGTTTATTGATCCCATTTTCCGTTCTTTAGTTATGAGCCGGAGAAGATAGCTTGATTTGAGCAAAAACAGCCCTTTTTTTCTACGAGCTGAGATAATGACCCTTTTGTGAAAGGAAGCATTTCAAGCACATCATTGACTCATTGCTAATATTTTCTGATGTAATGCTGCAGCTGCCTGGGTCTGTTGTATGCTGTAGTGTCCTGCATGCCCCACCTCCCCCCCTCCTCCTCCCCCCCCCCCCCCCCCCCCCCCCCCGTTGTGGGAGGAGTAGCTCTCTGCTCTGCTCGGCTCTGCTGTGAGTGCGTTTGCTCTGCGTGTGCTCAGCAGTGAAAAGTCCGCTAGATCCAGCTTTTTTACAGCCGCGTGTACTGTATGTCACCAGCTTCCAGTTGAGAACTCCACGGCTGATCATGCGAATGGGCTGTTGCAGCGGACACGAGGTGCTCAATTGTGACAGCAGATTGGCTGCTGCAGGGGCACAGCTACGTTATGCTTCAATGAAGCAGCTGCATACGGACGGATGCGATGCGATTTCCTTTTCCACAACGACTTCTTCTGTGTGTTTAACTATACTTTCTCTCATCTGGAGTGCGCTGTCGCCACCTAAGGGTTCTGTAAAATAGGTTAGACACATTCAATAGCTCTCATATTGTAAGAGGCGATGTAAGAAGCTGAGATCGACACCCCCCCGTCAAAAAAACTATTTCGAGTTATTGACGCCATTTGGCGTCGCTGGCACTCTACGGTAAATTTCTAATGACGCCATATGGCGTCGCTGGCACTCAATGTGTTAACCAAATTGTTTTACTTGCCGGAGTTGCCACACATTTTCAAGAAGAAGCACTTGCGGCGACCAATCAAATGAGTTTGGGGCGTGGCTTTCTTACAGAAAGGTCTTCTTCCAGAAAGGCTTCGGGGCTAACTTTGCCCATGTGCAAGTGGCACTGCCTGGTCAGCAGGGCTGCAGATCATGGAAAACAATGCAAGATAAAACAGCAACCCCAAACTATTATAAACGTCTCACCTACTGAAACAAGCAGCTACCGTTTTTTCATGACTGGACAGTAAACATTGAGTATGAATGATTGAGCAAAATGTATTGTTAAGAAATGTATTATCAAGAGTGTTTCACAGTAAGCTATTTGCTTTGGAGATATTGAAGAAGTTGATGTCTATAACACACATTTGACAGCTGAGTTCAATTGATTTGAGGTCATTTTAATTGAATCATGTTGAATCAAGATTAATCAAAGTTAATTTAAACTGAGTGCCTACAACACTCAGCCTCTCTGGTGTTTCTCCATAGGCACAACATGACTGCTGACTGGCAGGTGCTGGTGGACACAGTCAGCATCACTGATGACTCTGTTGGTACACGCTATGGAGCACTGCGGCTCCTCTACCACCCCCGCTTCAACACAATCAACAACGACTATGACATGGGACTGCTGCGCACTGACACTGACATACAGATGGGAGGTGAGAGGGGGCAGACAGGGGCAAAAACACATGCAAATAAACAACAACAATAAGCAATTAATACTGTATATAGACTGTAGCCCAGTGGTTCTCAAATGGGGGTCCAGGGACCCCTAGGGGTCCGTGGCACTTTGCAAGGGGGTCCGCGAAAAGTTTTCAGGATTTTTTATTTTATTTTTTTGGAAAAGCTTAATAGTTCAACGAAAATATTGTATGCTTTAAATCTAAAATGGTTCATGGATTACATTCTAATCTAACAAACCTCAAACCTATCAATTTAAAAGTGAAGCACATTACCGTGGAAACAATTAAGCTTAGCCCAAAATCACAAATCAGAATGGGGGGGTCCCCGGTATATTTCCTATCTTGTAAGGCAGTGATACTCAACTTGTGGCCCGGGGGCCAGATGCGGCCCGCGACAGCGTGCAGAGTGGCCCCCCGACCATTTTCTAATAATTTCACATTAGTTTTCATTGTGAATTAGAATCTAATTCTAAGTCATATTGGAATTAGATTCTAATATTAATTAGAATCTAATTCACAATAAAAACTAATGTGAAAGAAAGTTTGACTGAGCTCCAGCTAAATTGTCAAATACCGCCGTCTGCTCGCTACCCAGGCACTTATGTATGTACTTAACCAAACTAACTTAACCTACCTAACTATCCGGTGGCCCCCGGGCAAAGCAAGTTGGGTATCCCTGTTGTAAGGGGGCTGAAAAACATTTGAGAACCTCTGCTGTAGCCTACGTATAGAATGTAGGCTACGTAATTTGTTTTCATGATACAAATGAAGAAACTGATAGCTTATTTGATAGCCTATTTATTTGTATAGCACCTTTCAAAGCACAGTTTTCAAAGCACAGTTACTGTACAAATCACTTTCCAAAAGAGAAAGAAAAACAAACAGATAGCATGTAAAACTGTAAAAAAGTCAAGTAAAGGGCCAGAAAGGTTACAGGCAGAGAGGAAGAGGCTTGGCTGGAGAGCACTGTGTGTAACTGTGTAAGTCAAGCCCAATAAGTGTTTCCCTTTATAGCTTCTTATCTGTGTGAGACAATGGGCCAAACTTATTCCTGTCTGCTGCTGTTTGTACAGGTGGAGTACGCCCAGTGTGCTTACCCAGTCCAAAACAGATCTTTCCTGCTGGAACCCCCTGCTGGGTCATAGGCTGGGGATACATTGATGAAGGGGGTACTTTGCCGGCTACAACACCAACCGTGCTGCTTACCATTGATTAAATATTGCCTCTGATTGTGCTATTTATACCTGGTTGCACTTTCTTTATTCCCAGTTCTCGCATCTTCTGGAATGTAAATGAAAGCTGTGTGGACTGATATCCTGTGTTCGTTCCTATTGATTTTAGACATTAAAATGTAATTTGCTTTCATTCATACATTCAACTGTCTTCCTTAACTCCTTTCTCTCTCTCTCTCTCTCTCTCTCTCTCTCTGTCAGGCTCAGTTTCAGATGAGCTGAGGCAGGCTCAGGTACAGGTGATATCTCAGTACGTATGCTCCCGCCCGAGTGTCTATGGCTCCTACCTCACTGCCAGAATGCTCTGTGCCGGCAAAATGGAGGGAGGGGTGGACTCCTGCCAGGTACAGTAGACACCTAAAACCCCCACACAAACTTGCCTGACACCATTTTACAAAAGAAGGTTTTACTTCGTTTCGAACTCAAGCTCTCACTCTAGTGCCATCTCGCTGCGCACCAGCCACTGGACGAATATTATTTTTGCTCCAAAAATTATCTTTATATAAAACCAAACCACCTACCGACAGGTGGCGTGGTAACCCTGGGACTGAGGCGGCCACCCACATTCCTTTCCCCGTGAAAACGTCACGTCCGCCCAGATCCCAGGAGGCCACTCCTCGTTCTTCCAGCCCGCTGTTAGGACGTATTATTGAAAGCTCCGTGTGCTAACTTAGTTTGCGCTCTCAAGCCGAGCTAATTCCGTCTTATTGCCCGACTAAACAAGGCGTACGGTGGACGAGATTCTTCAGGCTTCGGGTACCCGTTCCTGCATCTCTTCACCAGCGGCGACGGGCGAGCTAATCAAAGCTAAGAGCGCTTTGCCTTTTATTGTGTTTGTTAGCACATTCTGCTTAGGCTACCGCCGTGTAGCTTGCATAAGTTCACCCCGGCTGGGGTAACGATTGATTCTGAGAGTATTAGCTTAGCGATTACGCTAGCTAGGTCAGCTTGCTTCACACGAGTGTGTTGCCGCTTCTCAGTTCTTAACTAGATAGCTAGCTTGCATCCGTGCAAATAGCATCAACTAGTTATTCTCCTCGGTCGAGGAGTTTATTCCTAGAGTGACTTACTAGTCACTCTAGGACTAGCTTGGCTTGCGCTTGTCTCTCTTGCTTACGATAGCTGTGCTACTGGTTTTCACGCTTGTTCTCTTATCATAGTCGTGTTGCTGCCTTCCCTTCGGGTCAGGCTATTAGCCGCTTTCGTTACCGTGGCACGTGCATGTTGGCTAGCCTCCGGGTGGCTTACTGCCTAGCTTCTTTGGTTTTCACGCTTGTTCGCTTAGCAGGTCGTGTTGCTGCCTTCCCTTCGGGTCAGGCTATTAGCCGCTTTCGTTACCGTTGCACGTGCATGTTCGCTAGCCTCCGGGTGGCTTACTGCCTACCTTCTTCACGCTAGTTTGCTAGCTTTCTTACGGTACTCCCGCTAACCGGGTGCGGCCTGCGGGAGCTTGCTGCTAGTTAGCTTCCTGTTTTTCTCGTGCTATGAGCATGGAGAAGGGAGAGTCAGCGAGGGGGTGCGCGGTCTTCAAAGCTACGTTGGCCGACTTTGACCGGTGCGTGTTCTGCCTTGGGCACGAGCACGCGCTGCACAGGTGCTTTTAAACCCTCGGTCTTGCAGCCTCTGTGCTATCTTCAAGCTGGCCGTGCTGCGTCATAGAGCTAAGCTCTTTGTTGAGGAGGACATTCCTCCCAGCAGTACACCTCTCGAGAGGAGCGTGTCTGTTGAATCTCTCCGCCCTGTCGTGGGTGAAACCCCTGCTGCTCAGGGCCTTCAGGGCCAGTCCGAGCAGTCTGAGTTTAGGTGGGGCGATGAGCCCATGCCTCAATTCTTAGAGCGGGGTGAATTCCCCAGGTACGACCCCCTAGTCGATATCCCCCAGGAGGAGGTTTCCGGCGGGGAAGAGGGCTGGGACGGTGCTACCACCGTCACTACTAATGCGGAGGAGGAAGCGCCCAACTTCGGCCCGGAGCTCAGCAGGGAGGGTTAAGGGCTCATTATGCTTTCCCCATCAGCGAGGAACGCGAGTGTCCGCGCGGAAAAGTGACGTCAAATCAGCAGACACGCCCCTCCGCAAGGCTCCGTGCAGACGGTTTTCGCCTGGCCGTGCACACCCCGGATTTTGTAACTACACGGACTCGGCTGGGTGGACAAAGTGGAGTTTTCAAGACTCGTGCTCAATTCCGCAAGCAGAAACCCGCACAGAGTATAAAAGCTCCACACGTTTCCTCGTCGGATTCCGTGTCTCTCATTTCCGTGCGGCCGGCCAAAGCGTCAAGCATACTCCAGGCTTTACTCCGATCCGGCGCACCCACGGGGTGCGTCAGTAGTCGGGGTTTGTGTAAGGGATTTTCCCCCGGCATGCCTAGCATCTACAGAACTGGCCATGCGGCGGGTGGGCGCAGCCTCTCACGCCCTGCTCCCCCCATTTTCTCCCCCCATCGGGGCATCGGATCAGGTCGCGGTGCCCAATATACACATGACCAAAGGTGCGGTTTCCGCTCCTTCTGGCTACGAGAGACCATGATTGTCCGACAGGCTCAGCACCTGGGAGCTCCTATGTTCTCCGACCCCATGGTTGTGGCGGTAACACTTTACAATACTGGTGCAAACATGTGCATGAATGCATGCTTAACTCATGATGAATTAAGCCATTAATTGATGCTTACCGCATCATCAACTAATGAAAGGTATGTTTGATGAACACACCGAGTCATATATGAATTACTATTAATTAAGTAGGCTATGCCTATATCATCATAGTCAATTCCTCATCAACACATACATTAACACACTGTGTTCAATAATACCGTAATTCATGTGTTAATTACCACTATCGACATCCAGCTCCCTGCACCTGGAACTTTAGCGTTACCAGACCGCAATGCCGATAGCCCACAATCAGAACCAGCTGAGCGAGGCGGTGTGCAGCGTGTCAGGGACCGGCTGGATCTAACCTCTCCCAGCCATTACCTCGTTCATCATGGGCATTCCCTCCTCTTCGAAGCTTGGTCCACTGCAGGGACACAGAACATGTGGCCGGTGTTTTGTGCCTATCTTACCGGGTGTCTAAATGCACGACCCAGCAGGCCAGCCACCCCCTACCACTACCCAGGCTAAGAGCCTCTCTCCCGCCCCGACACCCAGCAGGGCAGCCCCCCTACCACCACCCTAGCCTGCGTAAACCCAGCCCCCACGTGACCTGCTCTCAGACCTGTTGACTAGTGAGCAGGGTCTGTCTGAGAGCAGGTCACTGGGGGCTGGGTTTACCTAGGCTAGCCCTGCCCCTCACCTTTCCTGGGTCCCACACCTCCGGCCGAGACCCCTTCAGAACCTCAGCCGGGTACGGCTATTTCAGCAGCTGTAGCTATCATTCCGATGTTGCTGCTCTGATATAGGCTATGCGTGTAGTAGCCCGCCTTGCCCGAACCAGACCAACTCCAACACATTCTCTGACGTTGTATCCACTGTGCATCGACATCAAACACTGGATGTATGTCTTGTAGGCTCTATATGCCAAGAACCACATATATATGTATGAGTTAAGTGTTGTGGCTCACAAGTGCCTATATCATTATGTATGAATTAATAGTTATGTGCCACAGATAGTAAAGTCACGACATACTTATGTATTAATTAATAGTTATGTGCCACAGATAGTAAAGTCACGACATACTTATGTATTAATTAATTGTTATGTGCCACAGATAGTAAAGTCACGACATAATGATATCCTCACAAATCATTAGCTAATGGCGCAGATGCTGATCATGAAATCACTTTTATACAGTATAGCAACACAATTGCATGCATTCCAGTCATGAGAACAATTCAAAATATATAGGTAATCAGTGAAAACCATCATTGGAGTTATAAAAGCACATTTATTTATCAAGTTTGTGAACATGTCCCCAAATTCTGCCCTAGAGCAAGGACTCGCTCTCCGGTGCCCATTTTGTCTGTATCAGCTGGGGGGGAAACAGTCTGGCCTCTCCCCTCTCCTCCCCACGGCCCGCGTTGCTCGATCTCTCCAACGGGTCCACCCCCAACTTCCAGCTCTCGTCCTTTTTCACTTGTGTTGCTCTTCACTTCCCGAACCAACGTGACTGTAGCGACAGGTCTCCACCATGCACACACACAACAAACAAGCTAGCTAAGCCACAAGCTAGCTAAATTGCTAAAGCTAAATTGCTACGGCTAGCTACCTGAAACCCTAACAAACCCGCTCGTTCCTCTTGCGATTGGTATCCATTCGACACTGCCACCACCACTGTGACCGACTCTTTAGGCTTTGCAGTTTGTACTCTTCGTAGAATAAGAACACGGAGGCTGCTGTATGCTGTTGATATTCGGGCAAACAACCGCACCACGCACTTTGTGCAACCACAAGAATAAGTGTCAAGAAAGACATGGCACACAAACAATTACTTCCGTTGCCTCAGCCTGCAATCAAAAATAAAAGCACGCAGAGCTCAGTACTGCGTAACTGGTTACAACATGAATTTCGACTTTTATTCTGAAAGTCTTGGCCGGAAACAACATGTTTTCTCGTGGATACCAGGGGCAAGTCCCAAAGATACATGCAGCGGATGCCAGATTGGGTAAACCCATGGGCAAGCCTCTTTTAGGCTACTGTCAATTTGAGTTTACCCGTGAGCACCAACACCAAGCATCAATCACTCGATCAGCCTGAGCCACGAGAGGAATTAACCTCCATAAAATAGCGTAGCCTACACTACTACACTAGTAACAAGTAATCAGAATGATAGCCTACTGATAGACTACAGCACAGCTGCTGAAATCGCCGTAGCCGGCCGGCCGGGGCACGCACTGAACCCATGTGAACACACACGCTAATCCCAGTCATACATAGCGCCAGTGTCCCCGCCAGGCCGCCGGGAGAGAGGCTCTTAGCCTGGGTAGTGGTAGGGGGTGGCTGGCCTGCTGGGTCGTGCATGGCCCATTTCCACCGCTGGTATCAACGCGGTAGACACCCGGTAAGATAGGCACAAAACAACCGGCCACATGTTCTGTGTCCCTGCAGTGGACCAAGCTTCGAAGAGGAAGGAATGCCCATGATGAACGAGCTAATGGCTGGGAGAGGTTAGATCCAGCCGGTCCCTGACACGCTGCACACCGCCTCGCTCAGCTAAAGTTCCGGGTTGAAGGGAGCTGGATGTCGATAGTAATAATAATAATAATACATTTTATTTGGAGGCGCCTTTCAGAACACCCAAGGTCGCCTTACAGTGCATATAAAAACAGTTTCACGTAATAAGAACATATAGGCTACATATTAAAAACGGGGCCAATTACAGCAGGAATAAAACATAGCTAAGAAGGAAGGAAAATGCAGATTGGTTGGGGAAAAGTGACATTAATAGTGGTAATTAACACATGAATTACAGTATTATTGAACACAGTGTGTTGATGTATGTGTTGATGAGGAATTAACTATGATGATATAGGCATAGCCTACTTAATTAATAGTAATTCATATATGACTCGGTGTGTTCATCAAACATAACTTTCATTAGTTGATGATGCAGTAAGCATCAATTAATGGCTTAATTCATCATGAGTTAAGCATGCATTCATGCACATGTTTGCACCAGTATTGTAAAGTGTTACCGTTGTGGCGCACCCTTCGGAAGGGCTACGCTCTCCAGTTTGCCAGACCTCCACCCACGTTCGACGGTGTCCCCGATTCGGCCGTGGAGGGGGGGTCCCTGGACATAATCCACAAGGAGGTTACTTCGCTGCTCGCCAAGGGGGCGATTCGCTCTGTCCCCAAGGCAGAGGAGCGCTCGGGGTTCTATCACAGGTACTTTGCCGTGCCCAAGAAGGATGGTTCCATGCGTCCGATCCTGGACCTTCGGCGTCTCAACAAGACGCTGAGGAAGTTCGCTTTCCGAATGCTATCTTTCCCCCGCCCTTTCAATGCGTTGAGGCCGGGGGATTTCTTTACTTCCGTGGATCTGAAAGATGCGTTCTTCCATGTCCCCGTGGTTCAGAGGCACAGGAAATACCTGAGGTTCTCCTTCCTGGGAAAGGCTTACGAATTCTGTGTCCTGCCGTTTGGCATGTCTTTGAGCCCACGAACCTTCACGGTGTGCGTGGAGACAGCCCTGGCTCCCCTCCACGCAAGTGGGATTCGCGTCTTCCTCTATCTCGATGATGCTGGATGGATGCTTGACAAGTGATTTAGTGTGTTGGTTGTAAGGGAGACAGTGGATGGATGCTTGACAAGTGATTTAGTGTGTTGGTTGTAAGTGTCCAGATCTTCACTAAACTGCCTGCTACAGACTAGTAAACACCCCTCTGGAAGGGTTACCAGGACAAGTACGGCAGAAACAACTTGAGTTCTTATTAAGTTTATTGCACGTTCTCACACAGTAAACATTCTCACAGGTACGCTACGCTAGCTGTAACTCTAGTTAGGTTGTAAACCTGAAAGAAAAACACAAAACATAGCCCGACATTAACCACAAATTGGTACAGTACTGATTCATGTGACATTTATCGAAGTTTTGAGATATTAGCAACTTTAGCTCTTCACTTACTGACAAGGCATACCAGTCCTGACAATAGTTGAAACGAAAATGAAACAGAGGGTTACACCCCCAACATGGCTACACTTCGTGATGAACTGCGCATGCTCCACACACAGTCCCAACACACTCATATCCTAGCCTTTTGCATAGATCAATATGAAAACAATACTAATAATTAAGAACATAATTATAACATTATCACTCATAATAATATATATACAGAGCAATATCTTCACCCACTGGAAAGTTCTACAGTAAGGGAGACAGTGGATGGATGCTTGACAAGTGATTTGGTGTGTTGCTTGTAAGGGAGACAGTGGATGGATGCTTGACAAGTGATTTGGTGTGTTGCTTGTAAGGGAGACAGTGGCGGACCGCTGGTGTGTGAGACCGCCAACGGGGATTGGAGGCTGGCAGGGGTGGTGAGCTGGGGAGAAGGCTGTGGACGCCGCAATAAACCAGGAGTCTACACCAGAGTAACCCAGCTGATCCACTGGGTTAAAAAATACATCAAGGTAGGCCTACTGTATAAAGCAATCCTGCAACCGTTATCCACCTCAAGACCTACAGTACTTCCTACTACTTTTATTTTCCACTTTTTACCTTGAAACTGTCTCTCTTTCTCTATATTAAGTGGCTCTTTTGAGAGTACTGACACTGTCAGGGTTATTTGTTTTCTTTAGGAAAGTACAGTGTGGTGTCCCCCAGAGAAGCTACCTGGGCCCTCTGCCCTTTTAAAGCCAGTTTTGCTGATGTTTCCACAGCATATATGCCAAGTACATTGGTTGAGTTAAATGGTACTCTGAAAATTAAGTGGAAATGACTACTAGACCATAGTTTATTGGATTGGGAAACTGAAAACAACTTCATTTTGAATGTGTCAAAGACTAAATGTATTGTTTTTGGATTGACAAAAAGGGCAAGTTGTTACTTTTGACTTTGGCCCTATTGGCATAATATTCAGCTGTGCTGCTCAGCCCACAAATGCAGGATCCTTACAAATAAGACAGCGTTGCGAAGGGAAATGGCTTTCATATAAGATACGATACAATACTGAGGATACAGTAACAGCAGAGATATGATCATCCAAATACAAGATTCTAAATGTTTTGTGCTGAATTTAACACACACATAAACAAGCTGGTGTGCAGGTGCAGGGTAGGAGAAACCTCAATAAATAGAAAAAAGTAGTCTCTCTAGCTCAGTGTCTATACTGTCCAGCAATACGGTCAAGTGCTGCAACAAAAACTGTTAATCTTCACTTAGTGCAGAATAAAGTGACACGTCTTGCACTCCAGTGTTGAATGAATGTGAATATAAACAAAATGCATGCCGATCTCACATGGCCGAGAGCAGAGGACAGATTAACTAAATATAAAATAAATAAATAAATATACTGTACTGTATGTGTTAAAGCAGACTCAATTGCTAAAAACAAAAACAAAAACATGGATAAACAGGTGAACAGAGTTCATGTTCAAACAAAAACAAAAACATGGATAAACAGGTGAACAGAGATCATGTTCAATATCTAAAAAAAATGCACTCATGGTTCAGTAAGGTATTTTGAATAAAAGTATTCACCAACCAAATTACATGACTACATAGGCCTACCGGTAATTACATGAACACCATATGTTTCTATACCTTGCTGCATTCTTTCTTTGTTTACACTGGTTCACACTTGACTTATTTCACAGAGAAAATGATTTGATACACTCAGATATATGGGTGACACTGACACTTTCCCTTTTCCACTTTTGCAGCTGGACAAATCAGAGGAATCGGAGGAGACCACAACAACAATGAGCAACACACTGTCTAGCACTGTAGTATAATGTGATAGCTCTGACAATAAATAAGCACAATCAATACTTGTCTACTGCTGTGTGGGAGGTCCTCAGTAGTGAGTTTGAAGAGAGAAATACTTATGGTTTGTTTTGCTGTTATAATCAATTTTGATTGATTGATCGATTGCTTGATTGATTGATTTTATTCACACACATCGTCATCATGTAGCACATGACAGTATTCATGGAATTTCAGTACTGAGGCAGGGTGTGTGCGAAAGGGTCGCCCCAAGGAAGCTATTTAAAGCTTTTAGGAGGGAGCCCAATTACTCACAAACATACAGTAATAACATACAGAGATACATACAACAGACAATCCTAGCATTTTAAATACATCCGTAATACAAAAGTTAACGTTCAGGCACTCATCGGAATCTAAGGTACAGTACAGGAATTAATCAAGACAAGAAATTCATAGACAAGACTTTCATATGTGAACAGTAGTTAATCATAAAGATAGAAGTTGCTTATTTCAGTTTTTCTTAAAGGTGGAGACAGAATATGACATTTTTAAGTTTGCATCAAGCTCATTCTAGATCTGCGGTCCTCTGCACACAACACTGAGGCTGGTGCATTCGTTTTTTTCTGGTGATTAGGTGTTTTTCTCTAGTGTTATACAGTAGGTGTGCAGGGGAAGGCAGATTGGAACAAGGTCAGGGCCGCTGGAAGTCACTTTAAGCAGGGGGTGCTAAGAGGAAATTTGAGTTTTTTTTTTACATTTTTTTGCCATATTTAGAGAAATATCTCATTTTAAATTAACATTAGGATACTGTTGTGATGTAATTATTCAGTATTTTCTCCTTTTCTCACTCATTCAGAGCAAAGAGGGAGATATATAGCATGATGATAATGCTCTATATCTCCCTATTTGCTCTGAATACACCAGTTAACATAACACAGACTTAACATGATAGAAATATTATCAGCAAACTTAATGACTAGACTAATTATTCTGATGTGAATGGCAATGATTATATCAAGAAACATTGACTCCTCTCTTTGCTGTATAGTGGGAGGTGCATTTTTGAGTAGGCTATTAAAATAGCATGTCAAGTTCACATTTCTTTATTGCCAGATTAAACAATTTGTATAGGTTGTTGGTTGGTTCAACACATGTGCGCGCATGCGCGCTTCTTCTTCTTCTCTAGCCTACAAGCATGTAACTTCCTTGATTGTTATTGTTGATAATTCTATTTAAATAGCCTACATTTTCAGTATATCAATAATGCAATCATTTCCCGAAACATTCCCAAACAAGAAAGGAAGATAGTGCACTGCAAAATATTTTTAATTACATTTGTGTAAAAAAAATGGGGGGGGGGGGGGGGTCATCTCGCCACTAGGGGGTGCTGCAGCCCCTGCAGCACCCGTACTTCCCACGGCCCTGAACAAGGTTACATAATTTATGATTTAATTTATGGACAACGTGGTACATCAGCATTCTGGAGGTAGGCTAATTGTACTCTACAAGCCTCAAAAGGTTATAGCGCGGAGAAGAGGTCTGGTAGGAGATTTGAATTTGGTCCACGACAAGGTAGGCTACGTATCACTTTCTTTTGGAGAATCTGTAGCTTTTTTAAGTGGCTTGGAAATGTGTTGCACCAGATGACATTACAGTAATTTACATGAGGCTCAAATAAGGTTTTGTATAGGGTAAGAAGTGCAGATAGTGGGAGAAAATGTCTCAACTTAAAAAACAAACCAACATTATTTAGACAGTTTTTCCGTTAGAACCATAGACTGTACATATAAGAACATCAATATGACTTTGCATAGTAGGCTAGCCTGATTCTGTTATAGTATACTGTAGCGTTCCTGGTATTTATGGAATCAGAGGCTTCTTGCTGCCTGGTACAGGGTTCTTTATTCACAGTTAGTCATATTACAACTCTTGGCGGTTGCTACGCCCATAGCTAGCTAGCTGCTTCTCCTTAGGCGGTATCCGGAGACTGACTCCACGCATGCTCTCTCACCGGAAGCGTTCCCCCAGCCTAGTGTTCCCCCCCAGTAACACTCTCACACATCAGTTCCTAGCTGCAATCGAGACACTTCTATTGCACACCACATTACACGTAATACCTGGATTACCTGGATCGCTACATACTCCCCGCCCAACAATAAGGCCAGCTCCCACGCTGGCACCACAACCCACACATATCCCCCTGTACCAAAACACACCCAAACTCTTCTTTTTTTTCTTAACACACTTTTTTTAAACACATTCCATCCCACCACCATATCTCATGCCATGCACATTTTTCTTTTTCTTTACAGCCATTTCAAAACCACCACCATCCTCTCTTTTTTTTTTTTTTTTTTTTTATATAACTCAAAGTCCTCTGCAGTGTAACTCTTTTCGGTCCCCCCTCGGTGCCCCACAGCCATCACACGCACTGCAATATCTCCACACATCCTCCTCGCGTCCGGCCCAGTAGAAAAGTGCATGAACATTTCGGAGCATCTTCTCAGGCTCGTCATGCCCTGTACGGCCCCTGTGCGCCCACCGCACAACCAACCCCCGCAAGTATCTGGGCACAACCGTCTGCCTCCCTTTTACCCCGTGCCCTGTTCTCTCCAACAGCCCATCTTCATCCAGCCGCAGGTCGGAAAACATGTTCCACAGTCCTTTCGTGGCACCGGAAAACATGTGAGTCTCCTCCACGGGGGGGCGGCGTCCAGCCGCCACCCACGCAAGCACCGGACCGATCTCCGCGTCTTCCGCCTGCCTGCGTTTCCACTCACGCACGTCGACATCCATGATGGTTACGCCATCGTCCTCCAGATCCACATCTGGACAGTCCTCCTCGTCTTCCTCCACCTCCTGCACTCGGTCGTCCTCCTGCCCCCCTTCCCCAGGGGGCGGCGTGTTCAGGACAGCAGGGGGAACACAACCGGCCTCGATCTCCACCTCGGCTTTCCGCACAGCAATCGTGGGGCCCGCAGTGCAGTTTCTGGCTAAGTGCTCAGGCGAACGGCACGTCCAGCAGAGTCTCACCTGCCCGCCGCCTGCACGTCTCTCTTCTCCCGCTGTCCCCCGGTCTCCGACAGCCTTTCGACACTCTCTGGCCAGGTGTCCAATCGCACCGCATGCCCAGCAGGCTCCCTGCTGTCCATGTCATTGTCCCGCGTACCTGGTCTGTTCCCCGGGACCACTGCGACACCCTCTCGCTAAGTGCCCCGGTTTCCCACATGTCCAACACAGTCTCTTTTGCGGCTCCGCGTGTGGCCCGTGCTCAACTGTGACGCGGTATACAGTGATGTTATTGACATTTGGTTGCTCCCCTGGAGCGGTGGGAGGGTGACCCATCTGGACTACTGGCCCCCCTGCGAACGTCAGTGTGCTCTTCCCTAGGTCTACTGTGCATTGGTTTAGCGTCAAGTAGTCCTCCCCCAAGATACAGGGCCCCGCCATCTCTACTACCCATACTGGAAAGTTCACTGTCTGTCCCCCCACAGTTATCATCACGGACCCCCTTCCCCTCATCGGCATCAACTCACCGGATACTGTCCTCAGCAGCTGTGCCGCTGGCTGCTCCAGAAGTGTTCCCTCGGGCATCATGTTGGCGTTCACCAGCGTTGCCGTACACCCCGTGTCCACCAGGGCGACACAGTACCTCCCCTGCAGGTAGACTGGAACATGGCAGCCGTTCATCGTGCGCGGCCCGTTCTGCATGCTGACAGCTCCGGCGATGTTGTCTACTTCGGGGGAAGGCGGAGCCCCACCTCCCCGTCGATGTCGATGGGCTCCCTCCCGTGATGACGTGGCTACGGGGAATATGACATCGGGGACCCGTCTCGCCCCTTCTAGACGGGCCCCGTGTCGTTTCCCTGGTTCCACGCTCCTCCGCGGCACTCTCTGGCCCGATGTCCGGGGCGTCCACAGGTCCAGCAGCGCATGGCCCCGGGCCCCCTGGGCCAGGTATTGTCTCGTGGGGTGGGCTGCAGGGTCGCGTTTCGGAGCAGTTGTTCTTTTAACTGCTGCACCGACTCGGACAGTTCTCTCACCATGTTGCCTTGTTCCGCCAACGCCATCTTCCACGCTGGCTCTTCTTGCAGCGGGCTCTCCGCCGCCATTCCCACCACGGGGGCGGCTCCCCCCGTGCCGCTGCTCACGGCCCAACCCTCCACTGTCTCTCTTTCAAGCGCCAACTCCAGCGCCACCTCCAGTGTCTTTGGCCGTTTCAGCATTACCTGATCGCTTAGACTTCGCGGCACGATTGCCTGGATAAAGTAGTTTCTGGCCAACTCATCCAGCGACTCTGGCGGCAGCCGGCTGTATACGCGCCGGCTGAGGATCTCAATGTCTGTTGCCAGTGCCCGCAGCGACTCCCCCGGTCGTCTACGCCTGTTACACAGTTCCGCAACCACGATGCCTTTCTCTTCGCATTGGCCGAAGCGCCTCCGCAGGGCCGCCATCACCGCATCCATGTCTTTTATATCGGCCATCGCCGCCACGCACGTTATAGCTTCACCCTCGAGGGACATCACAAGATGGCTGGCTCTCTCCTCCCTCGACCAGCCGTTCATGTCCGCTGCCACGTTAAACATTGTGCAATATGGCTCCCACTCGCCTTTACCGTTGTATTTCGGCGGAGTCACTTCCTTCTTGCCTCGGCGGGCGCCGTCCCGCGCCGCCTCGATCCGCGCCACTTCCCCGTCACTGGCCCGCAGGCTAGCCTCGCTGGGCCGCAGAATAGCCTCCATGGCTACGGTGACAATGTCGTCTGGCCCGGTCTTCACTCTCACCAGCCCCTGGCTTTCTACCGCCTGCTCCGCTTGGATCTCTGTAGGAGCGGCTATGTCTGCCCGGTCCTGCTCCTCTTCGGACGCCTGGCTGTCTGCCCCGGCTCCTTCTCTTCCCGCCTCTCGTTTGATTCTTCTCCGCTCTTTCCTCAGGAACTTGTTCACCATCTTGCCGATTACGGAGGCAATATTCACCGCTTAACTTCTGACGCCAATGTAGCGTTCCTGGTATTTATGGAATCAGAGGCTTCTTGCTGGTACAGGGTTCTTTATTCACAGTTAGTCAACTCTTGGCGGTTGCTACGCCCATAGCTAGCTAGCTGCTTCTCCTTAGGCGGTATCCGGAGACTGACTCCACGCATGCTCTCTCACCGGAAGCGTTCCCCCAGCCTAGTGTTCCCCCCCAGTAACACTCTCACACATCAGTTCCTAGCTGCAATCGAGACCCTTCTATTGAACACCACATTACACGTAATACCTGGATTACCTGGATCGCTACAAACATTAGACTATAATTATAGCTAGCAGGGAATTTGTTTACAACTTGTTAGGTAACAGCACATAATGTTTGGTCACATTTTAGTTAAGATAGTGGGATGGGCATGTAGGCTACACAGACACACACCTGTCCTGTCCTAGCCACAATGCGAGAATGATGACTACTCCTGACCTAACCGCCTACAGCTGTGCGCGCCTCATGAACGCGCATCAGGTGGACAGGACTGGGCAGCTGAATTGCTCACTGCTTACGTGAGTCTAGGAAATTGCACTCAAAAATGTATTGGCAGTGGCACCAGTCGCAGCAATCCAAACGCAATCATTTCCCTGGACCTTCAGAGTTCATCCAAGGTGAGACTTGACCGACCCTCCAGACAGCGTTTTCGGAGACTAACTGAACTGTCGGCAGCTTCAAGGGGAATTTGACATAAACAGTCGGAACTTCGGAAGATTACAAGAGAAAAATTATATCGTCCGACTGTAGCGTTGCCTGAGTGTGAATCGCTGCTGACTGACTACGTTACAATGACATTTTGAGCCAGTCCTGAGTCGACACTAGCTAAGCTAACTGAGAACGCAGTCACTTATACCGGGTGGATTAACAATGTGCTGGGTGAGCAGGGTGAAGCCCGTCCAGCGGGCTCTGGCCCTATCGCTATGCCTCCGAACAAAGGCCGGGGGCTCGAGTTGTGCTGCAACCCAGAACAGGCTCCTCTGTCCGGGCGTCACCACAGGCTCAATCCCGCTACAAGCTGGTGGCAGACCCTACTGCTCCAAGGCGGGCGAAGGACTATTCTTCAGACAGGTATTCACTGCTATTATTCTTTAACGTTACTTGTTTATTTTCAGCTTCGTCACGTCTAATGCGATAGGAAATGCAGCAGTGTTTCTGAATGACACTTGTAAGTTAGCAAGTACCTGGAAGTTAGCCTGCTTTCAAAAGTTCATGAAGTCAAAATGTACCGTTACTTTCTGTTATCTATTTCTAAACTAAAAGTAAATTGGTTCCATGGGCTGTGCTGGGGGATTTTTCAGGTTAGCCAGCTGTGCGGCCAGTGGACTGTGAGGGCTCAATGGTGGGTGTGTTTTGCAGCCTCAAAGCCGAATACTCAGCCTCTCGCACACAGTAATTTATGGTCCACATTTCTGGTAGAATTTCTGATGTATTCATCCTTATTATAAAAGAGAGCATGTGGGCAATGATTGTTCTCTCTCTGTTTACATTTTTGTCCCAGAGGCATTGTGACCACTGATGATGTCACATCACTGATGATCTCAAATTAATCAGTGATGTCATAAGAGCACAGCGGTCGAGCTGCAGGGCGGGCTCGGCCCTGGCATTGTGACATCATTAGTGATGTCATAGACCAGGCTAATATAATCACTGTGGAAAGCCCTATAGTTTGTTGATTACTACAAACCCTCTGCATTAAAGCAGTATTGGCACATGTGTTATTGCACCCTCTGAAGCATTATTTGGACAATATTGCACTGCATAAATTGCAAAACTGGAAAAATGGGGGTGTTGTAAAACTTTTGAACGGTAGTGCAGATTTACCATTAACTCTGTTAACCGAACCTAGGTTGCATACACTTGAAACAAGTGTATGCTGTTTTCTCTCTCTCTCTCTCTCTCTCTCTCTCTCTCTCTCTCTCTCTCTCTGTCCAACACACACACACACACACACATGCACACACACTTTATCATTCCAGGACCTTATCGATGATAACAGGAATAGACTTGCATCACTACTGCCCTTTAACATCCCTTCTTATCTAATGCTGACTCACTCCTGTACCTTTACCCGTTTCCCTGTTCAGTTGTTTGAGAGTGTGAGCAGTACCTACACCTACCTGCTGGCGGACAGGGAGACCAGGGAGGCCATCATCATCGACCCTGTATTGGAGACTATTGACAGGGATGTGAAGCTCATAAACGAATTGGGGCTCACGCTGAAATTGGCAGGTAGCTACTGTCTGGAACTACAGTATGTGACTGTAAAACCAACTTAGAAAAAGAGTAAACACGCACATCCAAACCAAAAAAGGGCAGGTGCTGAGCTGAAAGTGAACAACATACAAAAAGAATAAAACCGCTCGCACACTGCAGGGCTCCAGTTTCAGTGATTTATTGCACCAATGGTCGGCTGTAGCTCAGGAGGTAGAGTGGGTCGTCCACTAATCGCTTTGGATAAAAGAGGTCGGTGGTTCGATTCCCGCCTCCTCCAGTCTGCATGTCGAAGTGTCCTTGGGCAAGATACTGAAGCCCAAATTGCTCCTGATGGTGTGCCAGCACCCTGTGTGGTAGCCTGCCGCCATCGGGGTATGAATGGGTGAATGTACCTACTGATTGTAAAGCGCTTTGGATTAACGCGCTATATCAGGGCTATTCAACTAAATTGTTCAGAGGGCCACATTGTCAGAAACCTAAGGGGCCGGGGGCCGGACCGTTCCCCGAGCTATTAATCCCATTATATGTACACTTGACACAATGCGCCACCACAATTTTCAAAACTTGTATTTCACTACATTGCAAAAGTAGCTTAATTTTCATTTAAGTGTTTAATTTCTGTGCAACAAAAGCTGTGTTAAAGCCCCAAAAGTAAACGCATTTGAAATATAATTTGGTCAATTCTGACCTCTCTACACCACAGCATTATAAACATTTATAGTGCATCAGGAAAGGAAAACAACTGTAAACATTGTTTATTGTTTAGAACCTAGCTAGCTGGAGCACACATCTCCTGAAAAACCATTTATAATGCATCTTTCTTGATTAGCTACATCACAGCACCATCTCCTGAAAAACATTAATATTGCACCTTTCTTGTGGCTACATCACAGCATCTCCTGAAAAACATTTATAGTGGATCTGACTTGTTTAGCTCACTTTAGCTAGAAGATCACATCTGGAAAACAACCAGTCGGGTGTAATAAGTAAATCAGGTTTAATTGTTAAAAAATATATATATATATATATACAGTATGTCTCTATATATATATATATATATATATATATATATATATATATATATATATATATATATATATATATATATATAAAAAACTCATCCGCGGGCCGGTCTGACTTGATTGGCGGGCCGCCAGTTGAATAGCCCTGCGCTATATAAATGCAGGCCATTTACCATTTACCATGGTCAAGAGTGACATTTTTTCGACCATGATTCAGACACTCCATCAAACTGCCTGGCCCCACTGGCACAACTGAGAGGTGCGGTTTTAATGCATAATTGCACATGATTATAATCAGTTTAAAACATAACACTTAACCAAATCCAATCATGCTGTCTTATCATCCTCACTGACCCATATAAACCTACACACACTGCACGTTATCCTTAACCTATAAGCTAGCAACGCAAGGTTAATTTAGCCGTCACACTGCAACATTCAACCCAGGAATAACTTCTCAAATTATGTTTTTAACCCTGCAAAGTTGGGCCTAACCTTGCTCCAGAGCAGGGCTGGCTAGCTGGGAAATGTAGTCACATGTTCTCAGTAATGCGCCCATGTGAAACCTCAGTTTGCCAAAGGCTAGGTTGGCCAGGATCTTGAATGCAGATAGCAGTTTGAAAAGGACTTAATTCCACTGTAGGTATTGTGGCTTCCTATCAAAAAACTCTGCTAGTGAACCTTTCTCTCTTCTTTGTCTGGTAGTAAACACCCACTGCCATGCGGACCATATCACAAGCACTGGGCTGCTGAAGAAGAGACTGGTTGGGTTGAAGAGTGCCATCTGCAGATTGAGTGGCGCCTCTGCAGATGTCCTCCTGTCAGAGGGAGACAAGATCGCCTTTGGAAAACATGTAAGGAGGAAACATTTGACAGATTATAACTCTGGCTTCAGAGCGGTTTGGGATGGCTTTAGACCTGCCAGTATCTCAAGATGTAAACAGACATGAAGGACGATACATGTATCTTCAAAATACATATTTTGAGGTATTTTATTTTTGTTAATTGTGCTTCATACCGAAATTTGACTTGACTTGATTTGACTCCTCTGTCTTCCCCTCCCAGTATGTGACAGTGAGGGAGACTCCGGGACACACAGATGGGTGTGTGACACTGGTGACGGAGGATCAGAGCATGGCTTTCACTGGTGATGCTCTGCTCATCAGAGGCTGCGGCAGGACAGACTTCCAGCAGGGTAAACCTATGCCCCCACCTCGGTCTGATTATCTGCTCTCATGTTACCGCTGTTCATTCGTCATCACACACCATGGTTTCCCAGAAGTCAATGGACCATAGTGAATGCTTTTGTTTTTGTAATACTGCTAGATGAACACAGGGAGGCAGTATTATGTTTTTGTAGGATTGCTTAATCTTTTGCACAAACTTTCCCTTTCTTTCTCAGGCTGCTCCAAACTGCTCTATGAGTCGGTCCATCAGAAGATTTTTACTCTACCTAACCAGTGCCTCGTCTACCCAGCACATGACTACAAAGGTTGGCCCCAAAACCCCACACATCTCAGACATATTCATATCACATATCATGGATGTACTGCTTTCAAAATGTGGTTATGCAGATGAATGGATTTGTCATTCCAAAGGGATTATTGGCATCTGATTGTAGAGTTTGGATTTTATGAGATCATGCTACTGTGCTTCCACAGTGGCCTGGAAATATCCATAAGTGGCTGCATTTATGTACTCCCAAGTCTCTCCTCTCAATTTCCATTATTTCACTCTGTCTCTAAACATGTGTTTTACTGCTGGAGGACGTCCAGAGTACTGTATGCACAATGCTAATCACAAGTACATCCAACATGTGATCAAAGTCACTTTTTGTGTCCAGACCTGTTAACTTCATGCACCATGATGCGGCTGGATAATGACACAAATGTAAGTACAGCCTTAGAGATGCTTCAAACCAGTTCCACAGGCAGAGACTGCTTTTGTCATGTCATCCAACCCTTTCATTAAGGCTATACATTGGCCTACATTACTGAACAAAACTGCCTACAGGCCAAATCTGTGATGTGATGGTAAAATGTAGGGAACACGAATAACGAGTTTATGCTGACGATTGAACAGACTACAGTCATACACTTTTCCTTATTACATTTCCAAAATCTGCAGTTAGAAAAGGGTATTTTTTTGCGGTATTCCCCGGCCTTTAAAAAAAACAAAATACAATTCTGTTTCACGAAATACAGACCAGAATGAGCCCAATGATGGGCTTATTGCTGATTGGTTGAGCAGTAGAAACAGGGCCTGGTTACACTTCTCTCTTTACACTCGTTACTCTCTTTTTAATGCAGCTTCAACAATCAGATCGGATCTTAGATCACGTCGCATTGATGTCTCTGTACATGACATTCAGGGCTTAAAGTTCTCCGTCGCTACGATGGATTTCCGTCTATTGGAGCCAGATATGAAATGTGAAAAATACCTAAATTAAATCCCCTTTGTATATTTTCAATGTGTATTGTATTGAGTTTGAATGAAAGCTTTTATTTTGAAAAATTCTGACCGGACGTCCAAATGATTCTCCTGGGCTGTGTTCAAGCCACAATACGTCTGAAAATGTTTTGCTACGGTTTCCAGGTTGAATGTCATGTTTCCTTGCCTGTTTCAATGCACCACCATGTCTGCTGATAAATGTTTTGCTACGTTGTGCTATGTTTTCGGCCCACTGAACGCATCAACTGGCTGCAAAGCCGCTCCTAATATGTAACGCTAAACAAAACACTGTTGCAGATCTGTCTCTCAGACAGCGTTAGTTCCTAACGTTAAATGATCCCTAATGACAGCATAGGACTGAAGAAGTTTATTATTGTGAGAATTGGAGTTAATTTATTACTGCAAAGGTGGAGGGACTTGGAAAACATGCGCGATGCGGAGCGGAGTTGTCTTTTATTGGACATATAAAACTTGCTAACACACACACGCTCAAACGTTTGGTGCAGTAACGTTATTATTTTCGGTGTATTTTCCCCCCTGACAGCGTGGGGGTGTTGACGCTTTTTCCATGACCACATGTCACTAATTGTCATTTCCACCATAAAGATGCATCTCAGCAGAATAACATTATTTGATGGAGAGAAAAAGTCTAGTGGAGTTTCACTAGCGGTGACGCTAACGTTACTGAATGAGATATAGGCACCTATCTGTAACGCAACATGATAACATTAACAAACAACTGTTGCTAGCGCAGTAACTAGTTGGTTACTAACTATCTGGTTAGCGTTAGATGTGTGCTGCTGCTAGTCTCTGAGTTAGTTGATAACAAGATGTTGATTTCATCAGTTACCTGACTCCAGGATAATTCTGAGGGATATGTTTTAGATGTAACCGTGTGCAGTGGGATGTTTCCTCTTCACTTGATGCTGAACTATTTAGCGTTAGGTGGTTAGCCTAGGCATGCTAGGTGTTGTCTGACAGTATTAATTGGTGTGTTTTCATAACAGTAGGCTATCAGACCATCAGCTCAGTGGGACGGGGGGGGGGGGGGGGGGTGAGAGGTTGAGTGGAGCTGGGCTGTGTGACTGGGGGAAGAGAACCTCCTTAGTTGGGACATATGTTTGACAATGTTGTAGTTCCTGTGGCTGTTAGCTATTATTGTTATACTGATGCCTTAACCTACTTGTTTGACTTGATGAAAAACATATATATGAATTGTGATTTATTATAGCCAGTAATTTTCATTATGTCTCTGTTGACATACCTACCGTGGAACCTTATAACATACTGATTCAGCCCAGAACACAATTCATGCATCATTAGGCCTACTGGATGTTTGGGAACTCGAGAGTGAAATGAGAGCGATGTACACACTGTCTGCCGTTTTTTACATGAAAACCCATGTGAAGCGATGGCACGGCGGGAAAAAAGCGGACACTCGAAAAAGCCCGAAATAGCTAAAATAGGCCTGGAAAAATTTTCAGTCAAAAGATTTTTTTTGCTTTAACCCCTGGACACTCCCACTTTGTGTTCAGATACGATCTCGGGTTTGATTTTCCTGTCCAATATAGAGACGCTGCATGAAATAGGCCACGCCCATCACGGGGAAAGCTCTCCTTTCACTCCCATACACCAGCGTCATTTTCCTTGAATTAAACATAGCTCAAAGCTGTTGTGTGGTGGGCTGCGCAGACAACAAATGTAAAAAAATGTGTATGGGGATTTCATGAAATAAGGTCTGTGGTTAACACAAGTTTATGAAACAGTGAAGTGTGTGTTCAGCAAGATAATCTTCACAAACGAGGACCACTTTTATGACTTTTGGAGTGTAAATGCATTTTCAGAAAACACTTAAAGGACGGCTTTCCCGTGGGGAATATGAATATATATTAAATCTCACGCCCCTAAGGTTTTCGAATCCGTTGAAATTTTTGAAATTGGTTGTTCACAGCCTGAGCTATCAACCATCTCTCACATTATTTTCTTGACGCTCTGACGTAAAACGCGTCGGAGCGTCAAGTCCAGACTTGCGGAAGAGAACAGCTGTAAACTACAAGTGTTTTGGGGGTGTGCCGCCATGGTCCCGCCTCTAGAGGTCCTCCACGCCCCTTCAGAGGTCCTGAAGAAAAACAAAAGGCAGCCATCTTTTTTCACCGCATCGCCTAGGCTAGCTAATGTTAGCTTCCCATAGCTCCTTGCAAAGAACCATATCTCGGGAACGGAAGCACCTACAGACACGGGACTGGCGGCATTGGAAAGCTTGTCAAATTTTACATCTAGTAGAAGGTGCGTTGAAGTTACGAAATCAACGCTGAGCAATGTACCCTTTTTTACACATTTTTACATTAAATAGTTACAACATCAGATGCTCATAACTCCTAGGAAAATGCATGAAAATGCATGAATTTTTTTTTATGAAGACATCTCCCGACATATATACTACCGTTTAAATTTGGTGCAATTTGGAGGCAAAAAAAAATATATATTATTCTTCTTCTCCTAATGTTTTTATGTCGAAGCCTTCTTCTTCTTTGAGTTTTATGGCGGTTGGCAAACATATATGTGCATTACCGCCACCTACTGGAGTTTGATATCAGCCAAATGCCTGAGGGGTGGGCATGGAATCCAAGGCCACGCGAGCCCAGTGCATTGTGGGAACTGAAGGATTTCGGAGTTCTCAACTGGAAGCTGGTGACATACACGCGGCTGTAAAAAAGCTGGATCTAGCGGACTTCTCAGTGCTGAGCACACGCAGAGCAAACGCACTCACAGCAGAGCCGAGCAGAGCAGAGAGACACTCCTCCCACAACGGGGGGGGGGGGGGGGGGGGAGGAGGAGGGGGGGAGGTGGGGCACGCAGGACACTACAGCATACAACAGACCCAGGCAGCTGCAGCATTACATCAGAAAATATTAGCAATGAGTCAATGATGTGCTTGAAATGCTTCCTTTCACAAAAGGGTCATTATCTCAGCTCGTAGAAAAAAAGGGCTGTTTTTGCTCAAATCAAGCTATCTTCTCCGGCTCATAACTAAAGAACGGAAAATGGGATCAATAAACTTTTTTTTGCAGGTGATAGAAGAGAGTCTCATCGTTATTTGTGCGTGTTCAGTGTTTACATAGTAATTATTAAAGAAATTATATGACTGTTTTAAAATGCATTGCGGCCTATGTGGCACAGTACAGCACCTTTTGCCCAAGGGCCGTGGCACTCAAAGTGTTAAAAGTGGTCCTCGTTGGTGAAAATTATCTTGCTGAACTTAAACTTTGATGTTTCTTAAACTTTTGTTAACCACAGACCATATTTCGAATGAATGAATGAATGAGCTTTATTTGTCAATGTCACAAAGCAAGTTTTAAGAACAACGAAATTGCATTGCAAATTTCATGCATTAAACCGAAATTCCCATACAAAAATCCCATTGCCTTTCATCCCTACGGACCAGCAGCATAGGGACTTTACCCCCTACGAACCAGCAGCATAGGGACTTTTTCCCCTATGAACCAGCAGCATAGGGACTTTCCCCCTATGAACCAGCAGCATAGGGACTTTCCCCCCTACGAACCAGCAGCATAGGGACTTTCCCCCCTACGAACCAGCAGCATAGGGACTTTCCCCCCTACGAACCAGCAGCATAGGGACTCTCCCCCCTACGAACCAGCAGCATAGGGACTCCCCCCCCTACGAACCAGCAGCATAGGGACTTTCCCCCCTACGAACCAGCAGCATAGGGACTTTCCCCCCTACGAACCAGCAGCATAGGGACTTTCCCCCCTACGAACCAGCAGCATAGGGACTCCCCCCCCCTACGAACCAGCAGCATAGGGACTTTCCCCCCTACGAACCAGCAGCATAGGGACTTTCCCCCCTATGAACCAGCAGCATAGGGACTTTCCCCCCTACGAACCAGGAGCATAGGGACTCCCCCCCCTACGAACCAGCAGCATAGGGACTTTCCCCCCTACGAACCAGCAGCATAGGGACTTCCCCCCCTACGAACCAGCAGCATAGGGACTTTCCCCCCTACGAACCAGCAGCATAGGGACTCCCCCCCCCCCCCTACGAACCAGCAGCATAGGGACTTATCCCCCTACGAACCAGCAGCATAGGGACTTCTGGGTGAGCCTACGAAAAGACATCATCCCTGCGGTACTCTATTATAGCGCTCTTATGGTCCTGTGAGTGGCTAAATAACTTTCATATGAGGAACCATACTTTCAACTTTCTATGCCTTTTGTATGATACTCTTGAGCACAAAACACTCACATAAGAGCCTTGCTTGTCCATGTGTTAAAGGGTGGCTATGGCTCACGTCAGTTGGGGCCTTGTAAATTGATGATGTTGCTTGTAATATCCAGATTGTGGCCGGATTTATGTTGACACACAACTGACATCCGATAGGAATGCCAGCCAGCTCACCTCAAAATGTGGATTTTGGGATCAGATCCCAATGCATCCAAGATCCGAACTGAGATGTACTGTATCTGTCTCTCTGTGCATCAGGTCAGACGGTGTCAACGGTGGGAGAGGAGCGCAGGTTCAACCCACGTTTGACCAAGAACCTGGAGGAGTTTGTGGACATCATGAACAATTTAGATCTTCCCAAACCTGCTAAAATAGGTACCAGGCACTCATCCGTCTCTACTACAATCCATTCGCTATCCATGCTCTGTGAGCAAACATAATAAGTCCGAAATCCCTGAGGTATATTTAGAATATCTTCATGTGAATAAGCATTATCGTGCATTCATATTGATGTTAAGCCCGAAACGCACAGGGAGGGAAACTTGACGCTCGTCAATTTCTGCCCCTATAGCGCACTGCAAGCATCAGATCTGACATCTATACACCACAGAATGACGGAACCATCAGTATTTTGGGGGAAAGGCCACTAATTTATAATGTAGGCAGGCGGACCGATGGAAAAAAAGTTGTTATAGCGTAGTTTTGAGCCCCTGTCATTCAGAGGCTGTTAGATCTGATCATCCTACCTGTCTGCTGTGCAGAGGGGGAGAAAAAAAAAGGCAGCGCTGTGCGAAAAAATTATGCAATCATTCTGTCCAAACTTTCACCAATCCACTCTCATCATGACATCCAGGGGTAGGCTATATTTTGCTAGCCCATGCGTTTAGAACATTGTTCTCACTTCGTCTCGCTATAGTGTAGCGTATTGACATGCTTGCTCTATTTAAACTACTGTGAGATTTATTTGAGGAGCAGCGAGACAGACGGGGATGGAAGTGGCAGAGAGGGGGGGGAGCTCAGAGCAGGGCCGTAGCTAGCTATGAGGACGGGGAGGTCCGGACCTCCCCTAATATTTCAGAGGAAATTTTTTTTTTTTTTTTTTTTTTTTTTAAACAATCTGCATGGAAAAGCATGAAAAACACGGGATCGCTTTTATTTTGAAACGAAAGGCAGGTCAGGCAGGAAGTCATCTGACGCCGCGTCCGCGGTAACTTGATTCCGAGAGAGCAGTAGCATGGTGGTGAGTGATGACTGTCTGTCTGCCTGGCGAGATAATTGAAGGTGAGCGAGCTGCGAGACAGTGAGCGAGTGAACGACAGACAGTGAGTGACACTGACAGATTTTTTAGCAACAACCAAGAAAGTAAGTGTCTAGTCTGTCTCTTAAGTAATGTTACCTGTGTGACACGTTGGGATGCTACTGGCTAATCATGCATGATGCCAATTGCCAAGCTCCCGAAGTCAGGTATGCAGGTGGCTATATGCATGGTTTCAGTTTCATGACCCAATAAGTAACAAAAAGAGGTGGTGTAAAGTTAAAAACAACAGAATATATTTTATTTTATTTTTCAATCGTTCCTATCAGGAATAAATAAATGTCCCTCTGTATGTTTTTTTTATTATCGATGATGACTTTGTGTGTTGTGTACGGCTTGGGTTGTGTACCTGTGTTTGTAGGTGTCATTTTGATATGAATTTGGCTAAAACAGTTTGTGTTTGTTAGTTACAATTATGTTGACAGGAGAGCTGAGCAGGTGGTGACATGAAAGAGAATATACTGAATAATGACATCACAACAGTATAATCCTAATGTTGATTTAAAATGATATATTACTCTAAATATGGCTTAAAAAGGGGGGAAAAAAAACTCAAATCCGCCTCCCCTTGCTGGACCTCCCCTATTTCGGAACCCTGGCTACGGCCCTGGCTCAGAGCTCTTTGGTCGCTGCTGGAACCTCGTTTGACACTCCAAAATGGAAACAGGTTCGGAGTACGGGCGTCAAGGCAGTTTGACGCGCGTCAGAGCGCTCTTGGTGCATGTTCGGCCGTTTAAAACAATGGCTAGCGTCTGACGCTCCCTGTGCGTTTGGGGCTTTAGACAATGTTAATTGACTTGACACCTTCCCTCACAGGGTTACAATCATATGAATGAAATGACTTTGCACCTAAGCGACTGTTTGTTTCTGTTCCACCCTGACAGATATCGCAGTGCCTGCTAATCTGCTTTGTGGACTTCATGAAGTCTGAAGGTTCTACAAAAGGGACCATTTGAAGCAAAACATCTACATGCAAGCAACATGATTCACATTCACATATTTGTATTCAAGCAGGATTCACCAAAGAAGCATTTCATTGTATGCTAATGTCCAGAACAGAACTACAGGAAATGCGGTAACCTGCTCCCCAGGTCTGCAGAACTTTTTATTGTATGTTAATGTAAGTTGAATGATGTATATATTTGAACAGTTTTTCCTCTGCATCCTATTACTTTTTTTTACTAATAGCACTTATAATCTGGTGCTGCAGCTACAGAAGTCTGTGGCCTGTCATCAAGATCAAAATAAAAATGCAATCAGTTATTTACTTATTGTCAGAAATGAATGCTGCAAAATTGTACATTAGGGAAAAAAAACATGACTAATGAGAGGACTTATTTTCATATTAAATTTAGATCATGTTCATGTCAAGAATGTTTCAGTCTTTATTTAGCTGCTTCATTCTGATTTGCAGAGTCGGAGAGGAAGTTTGCGAGTAATTAAAGCTCAGATAGGAATGTTCCATTCAAGGTTTGGTTTAGTATTCATGAATGCCCAACTGAGACAATTGAGCTCTTCCACATGGCCTTTCCAGTTATTCCAGACTCCTCTAGCCAAGGCATCTCACACACACACACACACACACACACACACACACACACACACACACACAGAGCACTCTGACCGCTGCCAGCCATGGCCTTTTTGCATTGCAGGAAAATGAAAGTACTCTTATTTGCATTCAGAATGAGTGAGGGCCAAGTTTCCACTGCAAAGGTCCCAAACATGTCACAGCCATGCCGTTACGTGCTCCACTCTTGCCTGTTCCTCTATGGAATAAACAGGGTCAGTTATTGAAATCCAGAACCAAATCCAATCACTCTCACACTCAGTGGCTACAGCATTCTGACGTGATAATCAACACGAGGAAGGTCCCAGTTTCATGGTCCATTAACGCTGTCAGGGAAACAGGTTTGTTGGGAGTGTCTACCACATGCCTCTGATGAAGCCGTTCACACGTTTGTTAGTAAGATATACTGTATAATAAGGGTTTAAATGATGAGGGGCTTTTGACAAATATATTTGTATTGAACAAATTTCAATTTAATCCCATCTGAAAGTATTGAAAGAATCTATTAATAGAATCTATGAAAGAAAGTAGTGTCCCTCAGATTGTCACTGTCATGGTGTAACAGCTACTGAAATGTCTTTTAGACCATCATGGGACACTAAAACTCATTTGAAACCCAGACTAATGAAATTATCTTAGGTGGGTTAGCAGAGGCAGGGTGACACCTACTGTACTGTATATACCTACTGTATATAGACTACAGTACTACCTTTTAACTGAATTCTTTCACAAAAGCATTACTGAACAATTAGGCCTAAATAAAGTGCATATAAAATCTAAATTCAATTAGGTTTGCACATGCAAGCCCGCACAGCGGTCGAGCTGCATGGCGGGCGACTAGGTATCTGTGAGCTGCAGGGTGGGCGACTAGGTATCTGTCTGTCTGTCTATCTCTATCAAAGGGAGCAAGTGGGCAATGTTTGTTTCCATTTTTGTCCCACTGATGATGTCATAGGCATTGTGACATGATCAATGATGTCATAAGTGCAATTGTGATGTCATCAATGATGTGAAGTTGGGCAATCACAATGTCTATGACATCAGTGATGTGACATCATCAGTTATGTCATCAGTGACATAATATATTTGGTCAATATATTATTGACCAAAATCATCTCATGACATCACTGATGATGATGATGTCATATGCGCTCATGATGTCATAGGCATTGTGACATCATCGGTGTCGGTGATGTCATAGGCATTTTGACACAGTGACAGTGATGCGACATTGAGCAATTGTGTGCTGCCGAAGGGGCCGATACCCTAGTGCACGTGTCAAACTCAAGGCCCGGGGGCCAAATCCTGCCCGGCACCTCATTTTATGTGGCCCTCGAGAGCTAGCAAAGAATACAATTTGTGCAATACAATCCTAGTTCTAATAGTTGTAGGCTACAGGTTATCTCTGTGTGTGTGTGTGTGTGTGTGTGTGTGTGTGTGTGTGTGTGTGTGTGTGTGTGAAAATAGACATGGGTCATTGAATGTGCTTGAATCTATATTTTGCAAAAATAGTAATTGAAGATATTTGTACTTAATGTGTAACACAGGACAGTTGAGAAGTGTTCACACATTCAAGCCTCTCTTTTTAATTATCTGTGAGCTTCTGTAAAGCTGCTCATTCTCATGATACAAATGTTCAGTGTTGCAAGTTGCAACAGTAATGAACCTGGATCCATGTCTAAACTATGCCATGTTGGCTTGGGCCTGGGAAGTCCTTGAATTTGATGTTGAGGAAGGTGTGGGAACCCTGTGCAAGTGATCTGGTTCCTCTGAGCTACACTTTGTTTTACCAGCTGTGAATATTGTTATTTGAGCAGCAGGTAATTATATATTGGCTTCATTGAAGTGCCTGTAAGGTTCTGAGCTACCTTATAAGTGAAGAATATCTGCTATGATGACAGAATAAAAGAAATTGTAGGTCAAAGAGAAGGTAATACTGTCAGGACCACACACACACACACACACACACACACACACACACACACACACACACACACATGCAAAGCATCTACCAGCTGTCTCAGCACTTGAGACAAACAACATTATTGCATAGGCCTTCTGTTCTGTCTCACCTTGCCTACCCACTGACAGACTCACTCCTGTATTGTTTTATTTACCCCGAACAGAAGGTGTGTGGCTGATGTTGCCATCAAGCAGAAGATATGTTGCTTCTATTCTTCTGACTCTTGAGAAGGAAGCAGAGGTACCAGATGTCCTTGTTCCTGCTCTGTGTGCCATCTGCTGTCCCTCTTTCAGCCTCTTTTTGCCCCACTGCCCACTTTTTGCACTGTGCCACCCCAAACCTACTGCCCATTCTCTCTGGCCCCGCCCCCCACCACATGTGACTGGAAAGAATCTATGAGCTATCCGCTCATTGAGAGGGAGCTGTGAAGAGGCAGCCCAGGCACATAAAGCCTTCAGAGTGAAGAGGGTGGCTTTGTGACGTGCAGTCCCTAGTAAGGAAAAGTCACTATATACTATTCCTATAGGGACTTATGGTGCTTAGTGAGTTTACAGTGACTACATGATGGTATGTTTCTTTATTCTGTAGAACCTATAACATTCCTATGGCCATGGGTTTATAATGAGATTACTTTATAGTATTTCAATCTCATATAGTATCACTAATGTTCCCATGGGGTAGTGTGCAGTGTTACATTGACTTTAATAGGCCTACTACTTCACAGTAGCTATATTTATTTGCTATATTAGATTTAATACCCAGTGAGTTTATAATTATGGCATACTAATAGCCTAATTATTCCCAGGGACTTGAGAGACTTGCAATACTCAAAAGTGATTTTATATTGACCTTTTAATAGCCTACCTAATGATAGCTTATGATTAGCTTTTAATGTCCTTATAATAGTCTACTCACATAGTCCCTTTGGGACTTTGCTTATATTAGTGTTGTATCAAAAATAGCCTATATTAAATTAGCCTATGACACTAGTATGGCTGGATTGGAAAAGTGCCCGGGTGGCACATTAGAGTTATAACAATAACTCATCGATGAGAAAGTCATGTCAATTCCCAGAATAGAAATCCCATGTGTGTGCGCGGGAGGGACTCTCCTCTCTTCTCTTCTCTGTTGTAACTGTGGTGAAGTTTCGAGTCGAGAGGACTTTCCACACCAACACAGTCAGTCAGTGCCGCCCCGGCGGGCGGCCCCGCCTCCATCGCCCTCCACATGCTGCGTTCAGTTTCACCTGTTGACGCCGACAGGCAGACAGCTCAGCTCAGCTCAGCTCACACACCGACCTGTCATCTTCCGGGGGACACGACAGGGATTGAATCAACCCAGAAGAAGAACATTAACGCTACCCGAAAGAGAATACATTAATAAAACAACGAAAACATAATTATGCTTGAGCTGTCAGCTTTACAGCAAACAGTTCAAACTAGTTCAAACTTTAATAAGGCAACCGAACGGCCCCGCCGGGCGTCTCAAAGTGAAAGCGCAGTGCTGACTGTTTTTTTTCTGATTTGATTTTCCGTCCGGGTTTTTGGGGGCGCACTATGTTACTCTCACTTCTCATTTAGGTTACAAAAAAGGACGTTTTTCCAGGTAAGAGTTTAATTTCTGTATAGTTTTTAGATCAGTTACTTTTATACTGCAACTCAAGTCAAGTTAAATACTGTGAGGTTTTACTTCCCAGTTCCCACCTAGAAGACCAGGTGTAGACAGTTATGCAGTTGATGTGAACAATATCCACCAGCGACAAACAACATGCATCGTATGGTAAATAAAAGTAGTCCCATTTTATTGTATAGGCTGCTACTACATCTCGATATTTAGGCTAGCTCAGTAGCTGATGCAGCAATGAACGTTTTTGTAATCAATCTGCAGCCATTATAAACGACCTACTTATTACAGAGAGGAGTTAAATATATCTTCTTGTTGTGGGAAGGTGTGGACTCAGTTAAACCTCTGAATGAAAGTAGTACACGTATGAAGTGATATACAGTATATACTATGCACCTAATTCAAGTCTTCGTCTGTGATTTTCAAGTAGGCAAGGCTTATTGACTCCCATGGCCCCAAATACAGACCCACATAATTAGGATTTTTCATTCCTTATCTGTGGGTGGGAATAGCTGCAGTATCTCCCTCTGAGGCTGGCTGTTTCTCAGTGAAGGACTTTTACCTAGCCCGGCTGTCCCATGACAGTAAAGCTCCGTTTACACAAATGCCCTGTTTGTTTACAATGTTCCTGTCATATCTCGCCTTTATCCCCCTCCATCAGCACATACAGGGTAAACAGAGTGGGTGGGGGAGCTGGGAGTGTGGAGTTGAAGAGAAAAAATTGCCTTGGGACCGGGTTTGCTGTCTGGGGAGTTGGAGTGCAGTTATTATTCTCTCTCCCTCACACACACACACACACACACACACACACACACACACACACACACACACACACACACACACACACACACACACACACACACACACACACACACACACACACACACACACACACACACACACGGCCTTGTTATGAGCAGCATTGGACAAATCTGTGTCTGAGCCCTCTGTACCAGCCTGTCATTAATGGATCCCTCCTCTTGCATCATCAGAGCTCCCAGGCCAGAGGTTTTGCTCAGGCCAAAGGAATCTGTTGTGGGTGCAGTTGAACCAGTAGCTTAACGCCTGTAGGCTGGGAAGTCGGTGGCAGCCTTGAGAACATTCCTCACAGTAGTCTTACTTACATACATCTGTGTGCGTTCACGCCTATAATAATTTGCAGCAATGAGATCAGCTAATATGTAGGACCATTTCAAATTTGGACCGAGGGTTTATTGTGTAGTAGGCAGGCATGGCATTGGACGGGTGGGTGGGAAGCTCATTCTCTAGAAGTTATTTTGTGATTGTCTCCGTGTCCTCGCCCTGTCCCTCAACCTGTCTTAGTCTACTTCAGTTTGTGATTTGCTACATTTCCCTGAATGCTGGAATCCCAGACTGGGTAACCCACAAAGACCAGGTGTCCAGGTGGAGAGAGAAATTGTGATAATCAAGAAAAAGTTACTCATCTCTTGTGGCTGCATTGCATTCTGGTCTTATTGAGGCTGCTGTAGCTGGTGAAACTGGTAGGCTATCTCTGCTAACCAGGATATATCTCTGCCTCTTTTATGGTGAATTTCTCCCTGTTTGATTGTTGAACTTAAAGTCGAACTGAACCCGTTCGTCACGTGCGTCGCAGTCCGTTTCAGACTGAAAACACAACTTGTCTGAGATCACAGGTTGAGAGGTGGGTCATAGTAATATGTCGATGATTTTATTTGACAATTTTGGGGACTGGATTGGGCTTTGACCAATCCTGGCGTGTTCCTCCAAATCGAGTGGGATTCAGCGTGTTGTGGCGCTCTCCTCGGGAAGAACCTGCTGACACAAGGTTAGTGGCTGAGTGGAGCTCAGCGAGCCGCAGGCAGCCAGCTGCCTTCGTGTTGCCGAGCGGAGAGTGCAGCCCATCGGCCTGGAATCTCCGAGGTGCGACCACTGACAACCAAGCTCTCGGAGGCGCGTGCCATTATCGCTATAAATGTAAATAATATTCCTAGAATGCGTGTTTTAATGAGCCACTTACATTTCTTTGCATTCTTAGACATTACCGTTTTTGTTTTTTGTTCATGTTTCATACAATTGGCCAAGTTAGTAGTTAGTTTATGCGATAGGAATTCTGCCAGATTACAGGCACAAAACGCCATTTTCTCTTTCTTTTAGAAGAGAAAATTATCCTGAAATTAAGATTTAATTGACAACTGCCATGTCGTGATATGATTGGTTAGAAAAAATGGGGTAGAAATTTGATAGTACTAGGTGACGTCAGCAAACTGTAGATTACTGTTATCAATGAAATCTTGAAAAATGAACTTTTGATGTGAAAAAGTGTGAAAAACGAAAGAAATTTGATTTTTGTGATTTTTTTTGCATACATTATTAAATAGGTGCACTGCATACCAGGTATTTGAACTAAAAGAAAAGAAAATTCATTTTTGGGTTCAGCTCGACTTTAACTAAAATAGGGAGTCTAAATAAGCCCTCACTCTCTGATTCTGATAAGACCATTCTGAGGCTGACTGACACCAAAACCTGACATTTACCAGATAGATTGCTGAAACCTTTTCTGCTATCAAACTCCATTATGGCTGTTTTGTAAATATATTGATTAGACATCACATCATTTGGCCAGTTTTCTGCAGGAGTACATTGTTAGTAGGTTTTTATCGTTTGTTAAGGTTTTGGATGGATTCATTGTCAGTGAATAGAATACTTGATGCAGAATGTGTAGGGCTAATTTGATATATTGGGAACTTGATCATGTATACATTAACAGTAAGCAGGGGTCACAGTATACCCAACTCCCCTCAACCTGCGGTACTCGGTAAGCATATGTTATAGAAACAAATTCATTAGAATGTGTCACTTTTCTCCCAGGCCCACATGGACAGTTGGGCAAAAGTCAGAAATCTCTGCCCTCACGTGCTCTTCCTGCTCAGAGACTAATGTGCATTTATCCTGTAGCTATTCTGCATGAATACTGCTTCTTATGAGAGTGGGCATCGCTTCGTTTTAAGGCGTCATGATCAGCCAAAAATGTTTGAGAACCACTTTAACTAAATTAGTGTAACACAAAACTATTGTGTTGTTTTTTACAACCAGCAGTGCACCAGGCCACTACTTCACTCACCTGAAAAATAGGGATGGGTATCGTTTCATATTTTAAAAAACGATTTAAAATTGTACCGGTGCCTGAAGCAGTACTTTTCTTTTTTTATTTAAGAGGATTTAAAGCTTTTTTTTAAAGTCGAGCTGAACCCAAAAATGACTTTTCTTTTCTTTTAGTTCAAATACGTGGGTATGCAGTGCACCTATTTAATAATGTATGCAAACAAAATCACAAAAGTCTAATTTCTTTCGTTTTTCACATCAAAAGTTCATTTTTCAAGATTTCATTGATAACAGTAATGTACAGTTTGCTGACGTCACCTAGTACTATCAAATTTCTACCCCATTTCAACCAATCATATCACGACATGCAGCTGTCAATCAAATCTTCATTTCAGGATAATTTTCTCTTCCAAAAGAAAGAGAAAATGGCGCCTAGTGCCTGTCATCTGGCAGAATTCCTATCCCATAAACTAACTACTAACTTGGCCAATTGTTAGAAACATGAACAAAAACCAAAAACTATAATCTCTAAGAATCCAAAGAAATGTAACTGGCTCGTTAAAACACGCATTCCAGGAATATTATTTACATTTATAACGATAATGGCGCGCGCCTCCGAGCCTGACAGCCTGGCTGTCAGGGGTCGTCTCTCGGAGTTTCCAGGCGGGCGGGCAGCACCCATGCATCGGATTGTCCGCTCGCTCCGCACGAAGCAGCCTGGCTGCCTGGTACTCCGCGGATCCCACTCGCGTAGCACGACAACATGCTGAATCCCACCCTATTTGGGGGTGGAACATGCGAGGATTGGCCAATGCCAAAGCCAGTCCTCAGAATTGTCAAATCAAATAATCGACACCGTATATGGTTCGCCTCTCAATTTGTTTTCAGTCTGAAACGGACTCAGATGCACGTGACAAACGGGTTCACCTCGACTTTAAGAGGCTGTAAAGAGGATTTCATATGATAATGTTACCTGTTATGCCTATTGCCCTATAATGTTAGTGATCGTGTGTGCAGCGCTGGTTTCTGAGTGGAGGGTAGGGAGGATATTTCGCTCAGCAGCTCGGCCATGCACCTAAATGAGGCACCTAAATCTCTGTTGCAATTCGGTACCGGTAGTACCGGTTGTAAAAGTACCGGTACCAAATCGGTTTAAATACCCGGCCAACCCTGCTGAAAAGAGAGCAAGTCCCTTCTGGGATGGAGCAGCAAAAAGTGAGACAGGACTAGGGATGGGACTCGACTCGTTAATTTTTATTGATATTGATACCATTTTCGAGTCTGCTTAACACTTTGAGTGCCACGGCCCTTGGGCAAAAGGTTGCTTGCTGTGCCACATAGGCCGCAATGCATTTTAAAACAGTCATATAATTTCTTTAATAATTACTATGTAAACACTGAACACGCACAAATAACGATGAGACTCTCTTCTATCACCTGCAAAAAAAAGTTTATTGATCCCATTTTCCGTTCTTTAGTTATGAGCCGGAGAAGATAGCTTGATCGAACCAAAAACAGCCCTTTTTTTCTACGAGCTGAGATAATGAGCCTTTTGTGAAATTAAACATTTCAAGCACATCACTGACTCTGAAGCTAATTTTCTGATGTCTGGGTCTGTCTGGGTGAAGTGTATGCTGCTCTGCGTGCTCTGCGTGCCCCCCCCCCCCCCCTCCCTCAACTGCACACGCCTCCTCCTGGGTGTGTCTTATGTGTCTGGTGGCTCTCTGCTGCTGCACACACAGTGAATGGTGCGCGACATCCAGCTTTTTGGTTCCGCGTGTGTTTGTCACGGGCCACAATACTTCCAGTTGAGAATAATAAAGCTGATTATGCGAATGTGCTGTCGCAGCGGACAAGGAGGTGCTCAGTTGTGACAGCGGATGCAGCTGCTGCGGGCACAGCTGGCGTTTGGCTCGGTTTGGCTTCATGCATGTCGATGCATACGGACGGATGCGATGCGATTTCCTTTTTCCCCAGCGACTTCTTCTGTGTTTGGCTCCACTTTCTCTTATCAGGAGAGTGCTGTCGCCACCTAATGGGGTTTGTAAAATAGGTTTTCGACCTCCAATAGCTACAATATTGTAAGAGGCGATGTAAGAAGCTTAGATCGACACCCCCCCGTCAAAAAAACAATTTGGAGTTACTGACGCCATTTGGCGTCGCTGGCAGCCTACGGTAAATTTCTAATGACGCCATATGGCGTCGCTGGCACTCAATGTGTTAACTTTTCTTTTGTATTATTTGGTGGAAAGACATGACAACCATTTTTTTTGTTACAGAACTGTTTTATTTCTGAACAGAAGGATTAGCCTCGCCTCCAATAAACAAAAACCGCTGATGCTGTTGCTGTGCATTTATTTGAAAAGGAATAGGGCCCACATGATGACATGTAAATAGTAAAATAATATCAGCAGCACAGACATCAGCACTCAGCAACACTTTTTCCAACAATAAAGAAAATAAATGTTATTCACATACCGAGTAACTGTTATCCTTACACCACTATGATTTGTTTCCAGACTTTTCAAGATGTGCTCTGTACTGATACGGAACCCGTGGAAACAACTATTATGAAATTAATGGTTGTATTTTAATTTAAATATTTGCTTTGATTGAAACAAAAATCTTGGAATTAGTATTTTTTTATAGCCTATAACAGGCTGTTAGGAGTTAAACAGGTCATAATTCCCTCTCTGAATTTTATATTGCTGTGAAAACACATTTATTGTGCACTGCAAACTATTTGGGCTTATTTTATTTTTTATTTTTTTACAGAATACACATTGAATATCCACACTGGGTAGAATAGCCTCTATACCTAATATATACAATCAATGCTCTATATACCCACGGTCACCTATTAGGCTACAATGGTGGGACCTATGAAAAAAAGGTGAAGGACCGCCAGTCCGAATAATGGAAGTTAACGTTCGGAGTGGCAGGGTTTCGGAAAGGCAGACAGTTACCATTGCCGCCTGCCCTCCTAATTTGGTCAGACAACGGTACATGTCATGACGTGTCACAGAGCAGGACGCATGGCACAAGGAACTTTCATCACTGCCTGTGACCGCATATTTTGGGATTATTTTAGCAAGTGGATTATGTCAACGAACGGGACTTGCGTGGCGTCTGTGGACAATGCATACCTTGGGTGGCATTTGGCTTCAGGTTTGTCTTTCACTTTGGTGAAGTGTAGCCAAGCTTTTGATCATTTAACGCTGAGCCCATTGAGCTATTTTAAATATATGTCGATGGTTCAGCCATCATGTCGCTTCCTCCTGTGTCGACTGGTCTGTCACGCAAGTTCGCAACCAAATGAAATAGGGCTAGGCTACATGCACAACTTCTTTGCTTCCTGAAATTAGTACAACTTCTTTATTTCCTGTCCTACACTATTGGATGAACTGATTAATCAGGTGTGCCTGATCATTGTTGTGACTGCAGCACACCTGACATTAATCACTTCATCCAATAGTGATGACAGGAAATAAAGAAGCTGTACTAATTTTAGGAAGTAGTGGAGTTGTGCATGTAGCCCATTAATGATCAAGTGAACAGGGGGCGTGTCATGTCATGCGTGATGCACGTGATTCAATCCTTAATCGAATTACAAGTTTTATTACTTAGACAGTCACTCAGTCTGCACGGCAGCACAGGCTTGAGTCTGTGACAGGGCGCTTGATAGTGAATTCAGCGCACAGATCAGAGAGGGGAAAGGCTGGGTAGGGGGGGGGAATTAATGGACCAGTGGCCGCTACTCGATAACAGTATCGATAAGGTCGGACCTTATTGATTTTCGGGTTTTGAGAAATTTGGCTTACGGACCTGGGTATCGAGTCCCATCCCTAGACAGGACCAGTGGACAGGACCTGTAGTCGACATCTGTATCATGTCCCCATTTTGACCCCCCCCCCCCCCCCAAAAAAAGGGGGAGGGGGGGGGAGTCTGTTGGTGGAAACATTTTGTAGTTGACATACTGATGTTGTGATGTCAAGCCTGTTATTGAATGGAGAGACTGGAGATTGGTCTGTTTGATTGAAGCAGCAGCCTGTAATTGTGGCCTATACAAAAATCTGTGACTTGTTCTAGCAGTTGACTGAATAACTGGTTTTGGCCTTCTGCAGATGAGAGAAAACCACTTAACTAAAGAAGCCTTATTGCCTCAGCTGCCTGTCCTGAGGAATGTACACTCCAATACAAATGTCCCTCTCACCTTAAAAAGTCTATAGCATCTAATGTGATACTGATCATCTCATTTACACAGGCCTAAGAAACAAGGTTGTTGCTGCACTTCGTAAAGCCAAGACAAAGTATTTCTATACATTGATCGAAGAGGCTAAGGGTTGTAGCTCCAAACTGTGGAAGCACATCAACTGCCTAACCAACTCCAACACCCTTAAGCATCAGAGAATAAAGGAGCTGAGAATAAATAATGAACTTGTATCTGATAGTGCTACAATGGCAAATGAATTCAATGATTTTTTTGTAGAGTCAGTCCAGGAACTGGCACAGCATTTTAATTTAAACCAGTAGGGCTGACAGCCAACACCAGAACCAGAACAGTCAACATCTATTTCACATCCAAGAAGTTGACTGTGAAAAAGTTAGTAAGATTATGAGTCATTTGAGCAACTCAAAGGCCAAAGACACCCATAATCTCAACACTGCTTTGATAAAGAAATATAGAACCCAACTACTGCAGCCAATAACACACCTTGAACCTGTCAATCAAACTAGAACTTTCCCTAGGACCTGGAAAACAGCTGTTATCAGCCCAATTTTTTAATCTGGTGAGCAAGACTTGACATGTAATTACAGACCCATTGCCATCCTCCCAGTTGTATCCAAGATACTGGAAAGAAATTGTAGCAGAGCAACTCTTAATACATCTAGAGACAAATCAGCTGCTGCATTAACAGCAATTTGGATTCAGACCAAAGTACTCTATGAGACTGTAAATTGTCATCTAATTGAAAAGATAAAAAGTCTCTTGCATAGAGGCCATGGTGTGTACGCCGTATATCTGCGTATCACGTAGACTACACCACTGAGTTTTCTCTGTTAAAGGAGCAAAACTATGGAACAGTCTACCTACTGAGCTGAAAACACAGCACGATTTTAATGTTTTTAACAGGGGTATTAAGTCATGGTTAAAAGAGAAACAACTGTGTTCTCACACTTAATACCCTTGTAGACCTCTGATGGTACTCTAGTCTGTGTATTATGTCTGTATTGTGTGTACTGTATTGTATGTACAACCTTGAATATTTGTAAGTATAGCTTTGCTCATGTGGTTTTATATTTGATTATGTTTCTTTTGGGTATGTCCTCTGGGGTGTATTTTAGTGATTTTCTTTAGTGACTTTCTTGTCAATACATTTGTATAGCTTTACTCTTGTGGTTTTATATATTTGATTATGTTTCTTTTTGGGTATGTCCTTTTGGGTTGTGTTTTGGTGTAGGAGTCACCTGTGGACAGGTGTTGAAAATTAGCGTTCCGCTATAAACACTTAACACTGTGTATCTGGTTACTGTGCATGCATGTACGGTATGTTACATCTCTAATGCTCTGTGATGTCCATATGAAATAAACTTAACCTAACCTGTGTTGATAACACTCAGAACACCACAGCAATGTAGAGCACAATATAGGTGAAGGTCCCAGTGAATACATAATGTATGTGGTCAGTGAGTGGCGTGCATGACCACTTCCACAATTGAGGCAAGCTCTGAGAGGATTTGAATCATCATGACATATTTTTATAGACTGAGCAGAGTTTTAGAGTCATGGGGGGGGGTTCCGGCCTCGGGACTTTTACACTTAATTGGAGAAAAATCAGTATGGGAAAATACATCTTCCATGTATTTTTCCATGGTGTAAAACTGTAAATTACAGTATGCTGTCCCAGTCATTGCTCCACCCCCTCTGGGGAGAGCCGTAGACTAGCACATGCTTCCTCCAACACATGCAGTCAGCCGCCAGCTGCTTCTTTTCACCTGACAGCGAGGAGTTTCACTGGCAGGACCTAGCACGTCCCCCCAGTTCCCCTCCCCTCCGAACAGGTGCCCCCGACCGATCGGAGGAGGCACTAGTGCAGCGACGAGGACCGCAGACACGGCCAATTGTGCCTGTATGAACTCCCGACCAAGCCGGAGATAACAGGGGGTTTCGAACCTGCAACCTTGGTAGACAGAATGATGCCAATTATTATGTCATGAATTGTCAGTTTACACTTGAATTTGAGTGAATTGAACATGACAGTGACCTCCAAGCCTGGCCTCCCTGCACACCAGCAGCCACCCCCACCCGTCACTGCCTAGTACCCCCACTGCTCATGTGCTTCATGTGTGAGACATTTCCCTGACACCACCCAAACTGCCCTTGCATTGCGCGCATAGTGATAGCCTGCGCTCTGCTTTCATCAGGCCTACACAGCATGCATGCCACAGTTAGCGGGTTAGCGGCTCTTTTGTCCAGTGTGTTGCTGCAGTAATATCACTCTCCTCTGTGTTGTTGACTATATGCTTTTGTGCAGACAATGCTTAGCCCCACTTTTTCTTTTAGCCATTCAGCAGACAGGGGTGCTGACAGGGATGTGGTATTTTTGAAGTGCTACTGTAATGTTGTTGCTACCATTACGGGAACTATATGATGCCTGTTTTCAGACTAATTTTATTTAGTTAATAAAAATAAATTTGTTTGGTGGCAATGGATGGGCTACAGCAGCAGCATAGATTTAGGATTAAATTTAGGATTAAATCTATGATAGAGTCAAGCTGAAAAATAAAGAAAAGTGGAAAATAAAGCTTATCTAAGCTTTATTTTTAAATTAAGCTTAAATCTTAGTTCTTGAAAAGTTGACTGTTGAAATATGTGGTTTTCACCCAGCAGCAGCGATGATGTACTCAGTATTCCATGTGCATTTAATGTATGCATCACAAGACTATTCAAAATTATGCTTATTTATTCTACATCCCAGCTATATTCAAAGTCTAAAGGAAGATTACATTCAAATGAGCAGTCTGTGTGTGCAGAAGGTCAGTCTGGAAAGTCAGAAGTTTCTGGGCCCTATCTTCATACAGGCGATATCCCCTATTTACGCTTGCGCACCTGTTTGCGCGTGCCTTAACGCAGGCAAGATAACAGTCCGCCTTGCGCATTTGTCCAGGTGTTATGGCGTGTTTTGCACCCCCGCCCTGGCAGCAAAAAAAAGCATCCCCACGTCACGGGAGCATAATTGTAATGATTTATACAAAAACATAACTGTTTAAAAATTATATAGGCCAATTGTTTGGGTAGACGTGACCTCCCTGTTTTTAAGTTAAAACAGCCCCAAAATCTCGTGAGGATGCAATACTCACGGGGGAGCATAATTTATCACAACAACAGGCACAAGCGCAGATTAGACGCGTGCCAAATAATTTATGCACGGCGCAAACAGGATTTGGGCGGTGTTAACCACCAGAATTATTCACAGGTGTGGCCTGGCAATGCCTGGGCGTTACATCAATCAGATTGCCGTCTCGCAGTCCATTTAATGCAATTTGCGTGAGGCATGCTGTAATTCTCCCCATGCGTAATTTGGATAGGTGTAGGCCTATTGACTGTATGTATTATCCCTATCTCATAACGACACCATCACATCATACCTGTTAAAAACATCTGAGTTTTGATGCAATTCGGGTAAATTTGTTGACTGGGGTGGGACAATAGAAACATGTTTGCAGCGGGTAAACGGCGGAGACAAAAGAAAAAATTGGAGGATTTACATTGGACTCAATTAAAACTCGACACGTGCCGAGGCTTGTGCCAGATCGGCTGTGATTCAACGACCCTCCGGGTTATACTGTAGCAGGTGAAGGTGAATAGCCTATTGCAAGTAGGCATGGCCGTAACTAGCTATGAGGACGGGGAGGTCCGGACCTCCCCTAATATTTCAGAGAAAAAAATAAAACAATCTGCATGGAAAAGCATGAAAAACACGGGATCGCTTTTATTTTGAAACGAAAGGCAGGTCAGGCAGGAAGTCATCTGACGCCGCGTCCGCGGTAACTTGATTCCGAGAGAGCAGCAGCATGGTGGTGAGTGATGACTGTCTGTCTGCCTGGCGAGATAATTGAAGGTGAGCGAGCTGCGAGACAGTGAGCAAGTGAACGACAGACAGTGAGTGACACTGACAGATTTTTTAGCAACAACCAAGAAAGTAAGTGTCTAGTCTGTCTCTTAACACATTCACTGCCAGCCGTTTTTCAATACTGTAGTTAGCTTCTGCCAGAGGGTTTTTTTGAGGATTCTGGCTCATTTTACAAGAGCCGAGGATTCTTTTCTGCTTGGACTTTGTGAACACAAAGTTCACAAAAGTACTACCGTAAATTCCGGACTATAAGGCGCACCGGTCTATAAGACGCACCTTCAAAGGTGACTATTTTTTTCTTCTATAAGCCGCACCGGTCTATAAGCCGCGGGTGTTTTGATGTTTAATTACCATATGTAAGGCTTCGTGCACAGAGGGGATTGTCGGGAAAGAGATGGCTGTTTGGGGAAGCTCCCATTTATTAACATTTCAACAAAACAAAAGTCAGGTCACTAATCCCCAGACAAAATCACACATTGTGAGATGCTTAAAAATCACCATCGGCGGGAGCTGCTGTGCAGCCAAGAACACAAGTGAAATTCGTTCTCTCGTGACCTGTGGTTCTCAACGTGATGGACGATTCACCTTTCTTGTTAACAGTCCTAGTGAGAGGCAGGTCGAACGTCAAAGGCACTTCATCCATATTTATGATCTGCTCCGGTCCGATGGAATATTCCTTGATCTTTCTTTGTGTGAATTCGCCGAAGTTTGTAATTTTCTCCTGGTAGTCGGGAGGGAGTTGCTGACACACAGTCGTCCGCGCCCTGACGGACAGTCCCTTTCGTCTCGGGTTTGTGCATGATCCTTTGCTGCTGCTGCTGTTGTTGTTCCTGTCTCGCTACTGTCTCAGACATGGCTTTCAGGCTCAATCGCCGCCATCGTCGTAACACAGCCAGTTCTCCATCTTTTGAAGCATGATGTTAGATTACAACGAGCTAGTTGTGTGGCTTAGCCTTCCAAAATGTTGCTGTTAGTTTTTTAGAATGTAATACATAGAATTGGGAATGTTACATTCAATTTCATTCAGACTGTCTTTCAAGCTCAATCGCTGCCTTTTTCCCCCCGGAGCGAGGGAGGAGGGAGGGTGTTTTACCGTAGTGGCTGAGAGAGAGTAGTGGCACAGTGCTCCAATCAGGTCGCGAGGCACATTTTTTGCAACATCATCCAATCAGGGTCTCGCTCTCATAATGTCTGTCTTGCTCTCGTTCTGCCTCATACCAACATCCATAGATTTTGGACGTTCCCGAGTGGCCGTTTGCTGGAAAAATCCATAGATAAGACGCACCGTTATTTAAGCCGCAGGGGGCAAAAAAGGCCAAAAAACGGGAAAAAAGCCGCGGCTTATAGTCCGGAATTTACGGTAATAGAATGTGTGCTTTCTCTGTCTAAAAGAGTTAGTTTGTAGAGTTAGTAGTTATGTAGATATTAGCCGTTGAGTACAGCATGGTTTCAGAGATTTTCAGAGAGTTTTGAGATAAATGGATTTTTAGAACCACCTCACGTGCCTGTGATTATGGGTGCCCTTGGGCAAGTCTGTATACTGTATTGTGTTTGTGTGTGTGTGTGTGTGTGTGTGTGTGTGTGTGTCTCCAAACTCCTCCCTCCTTAGGTGTGTCTCTGGTGGCTTTGCAGTGTTTTGTCACAGGCGAGTTTCTGTTGCCTCACAGATCCCAAAAAAAGAGAGGGGAATCGCAGGAGCGGAGGAGAGGAGAGGCGAGGGGGGGGGGGTTAGACACGGGAGAGAAATTCCTTCGCGATCCCCTTCTTCCAATCTTGAGGCGTACTCCGCTCTGCTGCTGCTGCTGCTGCTCGTCTGTGCTGCTGCTGCTGGCGGCGCGGCCGCTCTCGGGCGAGTCTGGATTACTGTAAAACGGGCTCGTTCGTTTCTTGGGGTGTCGGTTGAGAGCTTTGATGAAGCTTTTGCGATTCTGGTCTTATTTATGCTCAAAGGTACTCGAGTGTGTGTGTGTGTGTGTGTGCGCGCGCGCGCGCGCGTGTGTGTGTGTGTGTGTGTGTGTGTGTGTGTGTGTGAAATCGAAAGCGTTTTCGCCAAGCCATTTCCTTGAGAATGGCTTCCTCCCGCGGCTGTTTTTGGTTGGCTTTCTCTCTGTCGGGAGAGCACTGTCGCCACTTAGTTGGTCGGTAAAATAGATTATACACATTCAATACTTCCAATATTTTTATAGGAGACGTGGGGGGCATTGATCCACGTAGCACCGTCAAAAAATTTTTTTTTTTTTTTTTGACGTCTCAACTCGTCATTGGCAGTGAACCGTTGGATTGTGTTTGACGAGTCAACTCGCCATTGGCAGTGAACGTGTTAAGTAATGTTACCTGTGTGACACGTTGGGATGCTACTGGCTAATCATGCATGATGCCAATTGCCAAGCTCCCGAAGTCAGGTATGCAGGTGGCTATATGCATGGTTTCAGTTTCATGACCCAATAAGTAACAAAAAGAGGTGGTGTAAAGTTAAAAACAACATAATATATTTTATTTTATTTTTCAATCGTTCCTATCAGGAATAAATAAATGTCCCTCTGTATGTTTTTTTTTATTATCGATGATGACTTTGTGTGTTGTGTACAGCTTGGGTTGTGTACCTGTGTTTGTAGGTGTCATTTTGATATGAATTTGGCTAAAACAGTTTGTGTTTGTTAGTTACAATTATGTTGACAGGAGAGCTGAGCAGGTGGTGACATGAAAGAGAATATACTGAATAATGACATCACAACTAGGGATGGGCATTTCTAGCAAAAACACTATTCGAAATTCGCTGGCCAAATTCGAATTTAATTCGAAATTCGAAAATAAAAATAAAAATGTAAAAAAAATTAAAAATGTATTTTTTTTTTTTTTTTTTTTTGTGAGTGAAATGTTGCATTGTCTCCCCTGATTCTAAGTCTACGGCTTTATTAATTAATATAAAAAGCTTCTGCTGTGGATTTTTAGCTCAAACAAGCATTGCACCACTGAAGTAAAGAACATGTTACATGACATTGACATTTTCGAAAATAAAAAACAGTTTTGACAATCATGAGTGGTTCATTAAATATTTAGTAGGCTCAGGTCTGAGTGCCAAAGGGGTGCCAAAGTCACCCCCTCTCCCTCTTCATGGGATTTCATCCGCCATTCATTTTTCCATAAACCTTGCTTAAAATGCTTATAAAAATTGTTTTACTTGCTCAAACCAAGCGATTTGACTATACTTAGAATCAGGGGAGACAATGCAACATTTCACTCAAATTTTTTTTTTTTTTTTTTTTTTTTTTTTTTCGAATTTCGAATTTCAATAATAAAAGTCGACCTTGATAATAACAACGATTATTCGAAAATTCGAAATTCGATGCCCATCCCTAATCACAACAGTATAATCCTAATGTTGATTTAAAATTATATATTACTCTAAATATGGCTAAAAAAGGGGAAAAAACACCCTCAAATTTTTTCCGGATTCGGCGAAAAAAAACGGGCGCCGCCGAATCCGCCTCCCCTTGCTGGACCTCCCCTATTTCGGAACCCTGGTTACGGCCCTGCAAGTAGGCTACAATGTACACGTTTTCTCAATTAATTTATCATAACCCCTCCTTGCAATGTGATAAAAGTTTCTCAGTGAATTAGAGTTGATTGCCTCACCGAATAATTTGCTGGTTACCCAATTTTACAGCAGAATTTGATGTCCTGGGGCTTGTGTGGCACGTCTGTGTGTAATGACGTTTCTGCGCAGCGCGGAGATGATGGTGCGGGATCAAGTGCAGTGAGTGTTTTAGCGGATAAGAGGTCCTTTTCAAAGCTCTTAACGCAAAGTAATTGCGCGCTGCTGACGATAGGATAATGCCATCTATCCCCACATTTTAGCGCTGAAACACCTGCTTTGGCATGTGGCACGCCTATGCCCAGTACAATTATAACAGGCATGCGCTTGTGCCCGCCCCCAATTTGCATTGCGCACGGCATTAAACGAGCGCAAACGCTAAATTACTGCTTTTGGGAAGATAGGGCCCTCTATCTTTTGAGGTCAGTAAGCACAATAAAAACAGATTGATTCTGGTGAAAAGCAGTTAATTGATTTGTGCAAACTTTGACCAACAAGCAAGAGAGATCATCGTGTTCGTATTTTGTTGAATATTATGTGAATTCTGTAGGCTGGCTGCCTACAAAAAAAACATGAAAGTTAGAAGGGGGGGACTTTACCACTATTCCTTCAGAAGTTGTAGCTGCCATAGACTGTTGCATAGTTGATTTCTCTATTGCTGAATAAATGTGTTATTGTAAGTTATTGTATTAAGTGTCTGCTAAATGACGTAATGTAATGTAAGTTAGAATCTTAATGTCACATACAAAACAGAGTGAGGAGATATGTTGTTGTTGTTGTTGTTGTTGTATTGACTGAATTCTTTCTGGATTAGCATTGTTGAGTAGAAGGAGTAATTAGACGTTGCTGATTGGAGCACATGGTGAGATGCTATGACGCGAGTAGCATTCTTCTCCTTTGCCCACCCCCTACTCTTTGTGTTGAATCCTGCTCTCTCACATTGCTCTGTGTGTGTGTGTGTGTGTGTGTGTGTGTGCGCGCGTGCATGTGTTATGGTGAGTCAGCTGCTTATTGCTGAGTTGTGGTGGATAATTTGCAGACTGATACACTGACTGAGTCTTCTTGTAGTCATCCTAGCAGCTCCAGGGTTGAAGGTTATGTGTCCTGTCACCTCTGGCCTGGGAGGCAATTACATAACACACACACACACACACACACACACACACACACACACACACACGACTGTTTATTCTTATTCCACTCATATATCCTCCTAATCTCCAGGGTCGCTCCCCTCCCCTGCAATCAAGACCAATTATTTTCGGACCATTAAAACAGCGTTTTGTTCTTTCATCTCAGTCAGTCAGACCTTTTTGTAGTCGCTCTGTCTGAGCCCCCTCCCATCTTTCTGTCTCTCTCTCTCTGTCTCTCTCTCTCTGTCTCACTCTCTGTATCTCTCTCTCTGTCTTACTCTCTCTGTCTCACTCTCTGTATCTCTCTCTCTGTCTCTCTCTCTCTGTCTCTCTCTCTCTGTCTCACTCTCTGTATCTCTCTCTCTGTCTCACTCTCTGTATCTCTCTCTCTGTCTCTCTCTCTCTGTCTCTCTCTCTCTGTCTCACTCTGTATCTCTCTCTCTGTCTCACTCTCTCTGTCTCACTCTCTGTATCTCTCTCTCTGTCTCTCTCTCTCTGTCTCTCTCTCTCTGTCTCACTCTCTGTATCTCTCTCTCTGTCTCACTCTCTCTGTCTCACTCTCTGTATCTCTCTCTCTGTCTCTCTCTCTCTGTCTCACTCTCTCTGTCTCACTCTCTGTATCTCTCTCTGTCTCACTCTCTCTGTCTCACTCTCTCTGTCTCACTCTCTGTATCTCTCTCTGTCTCACTCTCTCTGTCTCACTCTCTGTATCTCTCTCTCTGTCTCTCTCTCTCTGTCTCACTCTCTGTCTCTCTCTCTCTGTCTCTCTCTGTCTCACTCTCTGTATCTCTCTCTCTGTCTCTCTCTCTCTGTCTCACTCTCTGTCTCTCTGTCTCACTCTCTGTCTGTCTGTCTCTCTCTGTCTCTATCTCTGTCTCACTCTCTGTCTCTCTCTGTCTCACTCTCTGTCTCTCTCTGTCTCACTCTCTGTCTCACTCTCTGTCTCTCTGTCTCACTCTGTCTGTCTCTCTGTCTGTCTGTCTCTATCTCTGTCTCACTCTCTGTCTCTCTCTGTCTCACTCTCTGTTTCTGTCTCACTATCTGTCTCTTTCTGTCTCTGTCTCTCTCTCTGTCTCTCACTCTCTCTCGTCTGTGAATTGTATTTGTTTCGCCTTTTGTTTTGTGCATGTGACAAACCACTGTGTTGACATGAAAGCATGGACTTTACTCCTGAATGCCTATCTCTCTCTCTCTCTCTCTCTCTCTCTCTCTCTCTCTGGGCTCTGGTGCTGCTGATAGTGTGTATCTGGACTGGACTTTAGCTAAGCTCAGATGGCAAACACTTGTGCTGTGTGTGTGCTGACATTAGTTTGGCTCAGTGAATGTTCTCTCTGCCCTGTTTTACCTGCAAGTTGTCAGCTTTGATAGGAAAGCATAAGATCACACTATTGGGATCAAAATAGAAAATTCTCAAAACGAGTTAAATGTCACTGGAAACTCAACAGTGGCTTGGGCAGATGTTTTGACTTGTTTGGAAGGGACAATATTTCAAGACAGTACTATAACTAAATGACTTGTGTGATGATGCATGGAAATGTCATCATGTGATGTCATAAATCCCACTGTGTGACATCATCCATGATGTCATAAATCCCACTGTGACATCATCAGTGACGTAATAAATCCCACTGACATCATCAGCGATGTCATAAATCCTACTGTGACATCATCCGTGATGTCATAAATCCCACTGACATCATCAGTGATGTCATAAATCTGACATCATCAGTGATGCTGCTCTCATTGGCCACACAGCAGCCGAGCTGCGAATGCGAGCTGCAGGGCCAGCTTGGCGAGCTGCAGCGAGCCCCCAGAGCGGGCGAGCCTAGGAATCTAGGTTCTAGGCTAACATGCATACGATAAAATTTGACGTTAAAAATGTACTTTAAGAACGTTTCCACAGACATTTCGGCTTTCTTCTTCAGATACACCCAGGATGTAGCCTTTCTAGCATGTGCAAAAACCAAGAGTCTGTGCATGTTTCATGAATTCCATGTTGGTTTTTCGTAGGCACGTTTCTTAAGAACAAAATAAGAAGAAAACATTTTTGTGAATGAGGGTAATTGGTTATAACTTCACAACGAGAGTATTCCTGACTCTTATTCATTCTTATAGGAACGAATGTCACCTTTTTCACATTGACCCAGGACAGCATGGATATTGATAATCATTATTATTATTATTATTATTATTATTATTATTATTATTATTATTATTATTATTATTATTATTTTGTTTTACTGTGACAGTTGGGTTAGGGTTAGACACCTATACAAACATTATTACATTCTTCTGTGCAGAAGTGTCATTCAATTCAATTCAATTCAATTTATTTGTTCGATAGGGGACAGGTGTACATTAATGAACATTTTGAAAAAAAATGTAAATGCACGACAATTGCAGTCACACGACTGATTTCCATTGTTAGTCCCCCTGCCAGATGATACAGGCTTAGGGCCTGTGTCCACCTAGCGTCTTTTTCCGACGTTAAACGCTGGGAGTGCGCTTGGGAACGCTGATCCCAGCGCACAATATAACAAGGAAGCAGTCTGAAAATAACGTTAGTTCAGTGCGGTAGTAGCTTGATAGCTGACAAGCTAACAACACAGGTAGGCTACGTTATTAAAAGCAGTAAGCACAACACTCACCAGAAATATTAAGTGTCTAGCCAATCTGCTCCCACAATTGAGCCGTTCTGTCTCTGTTGCGATAGTTTTTCCATTATGATTACCGTAAATTCCGGACTATAAGCCGCGGCTTTTTTCCCGTTTTTTGGCCTTTTTTGCCCCCTGCGGCTTATATAACGGTGCGTCTTATCTATGGATTTTTTCCAAAAAAAAAAAAAAATCTCTCTTTTTTAGCACTCTTTCTAACTATAAATCCACTTCTGTTTTAATTTCCTCTCTTGCCCTCTTTTAACAACATAACATAACATAACATAACACAACACAGGTAAGCAGAAAGAAAAAGACGAAGCAATCACGCCATGAATGAGGAAATGACTCACCTGCTGGAGGCTGGAGATACACGCTTGGGCTAAACTTTTACTCCGTGAAACACTATCGATTAAGTCCGACATCGCTCAGAGGTTTTGAGCAGCTTGAAAACAAGTTTGAAAACGTGCAGAAGTCCATCCACTCACTCACTAAAGAAACTAAGGCAACCGTGAACAGAGTTTATAATGCGGAAAAGCGCATCCGCGCACTGGAGGACAAAAACAACACAGTGAGTCCGAAAATGGATAAAATGCAAAATCGAAACCCTGCACACGCAGGTTGATGACTTAATCAGCAGGAGTAAAAGAAATAACATTCGCCTGATCAATGTAAAAGAGGAGCTGAGATTGGTGACATGGACGCTTTTGTGGCAAAATCCTGTGTTACATCCTGGACCTGAAGGAAGGCGAGAAACCACCAGAGGTGGACAGGGCACACCGGGCGCCTCGGCCACGTCCAGACCCCGGCCTGCCACCGAGGGCCATCTTCATCTGCCTACTCCGCTGGCCCGACCGTCAACTCATCCTCCAGGCTGCGGGGAAGAAGCCCCTCACCTGGGAGGGTACGCGCTTTTTCGTCCCGGCAGGACCTCTCCGCGTTGGTGCAACAGAAACGCGCAACATACAACAGCATCATCGAGTCAATGGATATCGCTTTGGCGTACTGTACCCAGCGAGACTCGTCATAACCAGACCGGACTATCTTTAGCACTCTTTCTAACTATAAATCCACTTCTGTTTTAATTTCCTCTCTTGCCCTCTTTTCACCACACCGCGGACACTGTGTGCCCAGCGGCGGAACAAGAGCTCAAAGTGAAACTGCCGAATATCTTTTGAGTTGGACTGGTCAATAGTACTGTGAGTAACTAAAATAAAAAAATAAAAAACGGAATTCTCTCTTCTTTAGCACTCTTTCTAACTATAAATCCACTTCTGTTTTAATTTCCTCTCTTGCCCTCTTTTCACCACACCGCGGACACTGTGTGCACTGTAAAAAAAACAAAAAATACCACAATGTGTGATTTTGTCTGGGGATTAGTGACCTGACTTTTGTTTTGTTGAAATGTTAATAAATGGGAGCTTCCCCAAACAGCCATCTGTTTCCCGACAATCCCCTCTGTGCACGAAGCCTTACATATGGTAATTAAACATCAAAACACCCGCGGCTTATAGACCGGTGCGGCTTATAGAAGAAAAAAATAGTCACCTTTGAAGGTGCGGCTTATAGACCGGTGCGTCTTATAGTCCGGAATTTACGGTAGCTGCCAGAAAGGAGCAGCCGACACCAGCGTCTTTCTGAAAAGTTAAAATATTTTCAGCTGGGAGCGCTGGGAGCCGGCGCACAAAAACGCCGGAACGCTCTGAAAAAAGACGCTGGGCGCTGCGCACTTTCTATAGACGTCCGTGTGCGCCCGCATACGCTCTCCCCCCATTGGAAACAACTGAAAAAAGACGCTGGACCTGAAGAAAAGACGCTAGGTGGACACAGGCCCTTAGAGTCCTGATAGGGGTAAAAAAAATAACATAGTGCAACAAATACATGATTAAAATGGCGTCCTATTTCTAAACACATGTGCAAAGTGCAAGTATACAGAAATATACAATCAGATACTAAAACCTGAGTTTGGGATCTACATACAGCTAAAATATAAGATCTACATAGAAGACTTACTCAACAGATATAAGAGGAAAAAAAATACAGAGAACACACATATCCATACAGTATAAGCGTACTGTTCTATACCCTTAGTGATGTGTACAGAGTTGAGTGGACTTCAGCCATCTCTTCATTTGACCTTTAAACATGCCTAGTGTTGGACATTCCCTTATGGCGGATGGAATTGTGTTCCAGAGTTTGCTACCCTTGACAGACAGAACTGTCTGGCCAAAGGTGGTGCACCTGTATGGGATAACACAGTCGCCTCTAATTGAGGCCCTGGTGGTTCTGGATGTGGATCCAGATACAGGTCTCTGATTGATGTACTAATTTAGCGGGGGAGGGGCAAGGCCATTCAGTACCTTGAAAACAGTGCATACATATTTAAAATAAATGAAGTTATTGAAACTTACAGTAGGAAGTTGTGTTTAACCAGGATGTTACAATAGTGGTAGGAGCGGGGTTTTTTGTCAAATACTTTCAGAGCTCTCTTGTAGAGAGACTCAAGTGGTTTGAGTGTGGACGTGCATGTGAGAGACCAGCTGGTCACACAGTAGTCCAGGTGAGAAAATATCATAGCATGTAAAAATGTCCTAGCAGAATCTACAGACATGCTGTGTCTAATGTGTTTGAAGTTGAGCAGGTTGAATTTCACAGAGTTCACAACCTTTTTAACCTGGTTCTTAAAGGTCAGTGTGGGGTCTAATATCACACCTAGGTATTTAAATTCAGATACCAATTCCAGTTCAACATCATTAAAGAAAACATTCGACCGGGTTGTTGCATGAGGACGTTTGGTGAACATCATGCACACCGTTTTCTTGGTGTTCAACAAAAGGCAGGTCATGCCCATTGTAGTCTCGCTGGCCAGCCTCCTCCCCCTTCCTTCCGAGGAGTCTGGTGCAGCAGGTCTCCATAGTGGGATTGCGATGGGCGGCGCTTAGTGGCAGTGCTGTTGGAAAATAGTTTCCAACAATCCAACTTGCCATTTTCAGCATGTAGCAACGAGCTAGCGTGTAGGTTTCTGCCGTTAGCTTGCTACCTAGTTAGTGTTGATGTTTTCACTGAGGCGGCAGGGCACTATTTACAGCAACACACAGGGAGGAGGGAGCGGGAAGCCGCTCTGATTGACATGGTCGGAGCCAATGACAGAGTTTGTAATAAGCGGGAGCAGACATCCGGCTGCCACCGAAACAGTCGCTCCAATGGGAGAGCAGAGTAGAGCAGGGGAGGGTTTATCCCAGTTATGGAGGCCTGTGGCGCCAGACTCCTGGGACGGAAGGGAGAGGAAGCTAGCCAGCGAGACTATGCCCATTGTAACTGAGGGGGCAATTGCCCTCAGTCCATCTGGCTTTCTCATTATAGGCGCTTCCAGTGCTACATAGCAAAGCCACCCAGCCAGCCACCCACACCTCACAGTACAGAGCTGACAGCAGGGTTTTTCTGCTTAACTGTATTAAAGTATGCATATTAGCTATACA